>NW_017537435.1:22610-31743 GCF_001853355.1 Bactrocera latifrons
GATAAACTTGGAGACTGTGTCCTCATTCATGATGATTGTCTACCCCCTACCGAGTGGCGGCTTGGCCGCATAGAAAAGCTACATTATGGCTCCGACGGTCACATACGAGTCGTGAAGCTATGCTTCTTACCAACCACCGACGACCGCGAATCCGAAAACCGCAAAACCGAAATCGATAAAATCGCGATATAATAAAATCACTAAATCAAACTCTAAAACGAAAAACACTCCCGTAACAACCGTTCGAATTAACACGCCGTATCAACTAGTCAAGAATATTTACAAAACGATCGTTCAATACGACGACCCATTCATGCCACACATCATGGCACGATGGCCCATATCTCATTGTATCATAGATTAATAATCAACAATCTTTTCGATACAGATTACTATGGAAGTAGATAAGCCAGTCACAACCACGCCAACCGCTCGGGCTACCAATGCGCCACGCACCGGGCCTACACCAGCGCCCCGAGCTGTGGTTGCAACAACGCCGGCACCTGTACCGGCAACCGCGCCTGCAGCGGTCCTTCCATCCACGCCCCTTGGTGGCGCTCGACCACGCCAATCACGGACGTCGGAGACCCTAAGGTGCCCCATCTGTCGGCGCCCACATCACCAGCACCATTGTGGGATATTTAGGGGTATACGACGCCTACAACGGCAATAAGTTGCCCAGGCACACGGGCATTGCCACAATTGCCTGTCACCTACGCATACGAATCCGGAGTGTGATTCACGAGGGCTGTTCCAATTATGCCACAGGCCGCACCACACGCTGCTCCATCGCAGCGCGGCACGCGAAATGAATCGGCCACCCATCCATCGCGGCCGCATACCCCGATTCCAATCCGCAGCTCGTGGCGCACCTCAGCGAAGTGGAACCTCGTTGTGGCGTCGGCAGCCTGGACCACCACCTCGTCGGTCTGCGGGGCTGAGCAGCGTTGTGGCAACGCTGCAACAGCTTCAGCGCCTTTTAGGCTTAACAGTCGTTTAAGGGGCAGGGATGGCTAAATGAGCACCGGACCCCCTCCAAATATAAATTCCTACACCCCACACATGCACACCATACTCCACACATCATCGTTTCACTCCACACTACACCCACCACACTCAACACATCATCTCAGCATCCACACCACACTTTTCACACCACACACGAGGACACCAAACATAATCAACAAAAGGGACTGGCGGACGGCGGCCAGCGTTTTTTGGATTCGATCTGTGCGCATATGCGTTTCGCCAGTCATTGCTAAGTTTTCCCGCTTCTTAATACGACAAAGGTGAGTTGCCGCGAGTTTTTTTTTATAATAATTTGTACACCAATACTTAAAAACCATTAAAATGCTAAGCCATCGTAAGAGGTATTTGGAAAAAAATATAACATTTTTAAAAACAATGTTTAAAAACAATACAATAAATAATCAAAGGTCAAAATTAATTTGAAAATATCCATCATTATTTTTTGGTAAAGAATTATAACTAATGCCTTTTTGGAATAAAAATATTTATTATAAAAAGTTATCGATAATTTAAAAAAATTGATAATATAATTATTTTAGTTTAAATCCCTAAAACATATTTACTAAACTCAATATATATATATAGAATGGTTTTGTCAAGAGTTATCGGTAAATAATTTTTTATCAATAAAAAACTTTGGTTGAAACTTAAAAAACAGGTACGTATTATTATCAAAGTCAATTTATTTTATTTTTCAGCTAAACATGTAGAAGTAAAATAATTAAAAAATTGATAAACATTTTTAGTTAAACAATATTGCATAATGAAAAAACTATAATAAATCAAAAAAACACGTTAAAAGTATCGATACCCTAAATTGAAAAGATCGATAAAAGTTATGTGAAAATTCAATAACATTAAATAGTATACAGCGATAAAAGTATACCAAAAGTCGATAACATTACTTGTGAAATATCGATAAAATTGTGTAGAAGAATTATGTCGAAGAATTGTGTAGGCCTTATACACGATCAGCTGCGCACTTTCTTTCAGTTTCATCAAAATCCCCTAACAAATAAATTGATGCCAATTAAAAAAACCGTCGTTGATTCCAAAATTATATATAATATATTAGCACTTAGCTTGCTTTTGCACTTTAATCACCACTCTTAAAATACGAGAAATTTTACACAGATTCACAAACGAGTTTACTGCAAACTTTAACAAAGAACGAGTACACGCAGTAGCAAATTTTAGCGCTTAAATTCTCTTAACAATGCTGAGTGGCACTAATTTTCGCATATTACAGACCCACAAATATTAATGTTCAATAATTTACAGTAGAAAGAATATATATTTTTATATATACATACTTACTACATATTAGTGAAGAGCAATATTTCACTACCGGTAATTTTTTCACTGTGATTGAAAAATCGCATATCGCAACTGCGATCACATTTTGTAAATAGCAGTTCGATTCTATGAACTGCGATTGCGATAGCAGTTAAAACTTGTGATTGATAGCAGTTCGAACCTGTGTATTGCGATAACCTGTGAATTGCGATTTGCCACCGTAGAAATTAAAAATTCTGATGATAGCGAAGCGGATGTTATTCCATTTCTTAAAATAAAAGGATGAGTTGCTATTCAATATTTTAACGATTGCATTCCGTGGGCTGAGAAAAACGATATTCCAATAAAAGACATTATAACTCTGAAGGAGCTTCGCTAATAAGAACCCTTAATAAGAAGAAAGTGTAGACAATAATACCTGACATGATTTAAAAATAATATTTTTAATAAAAAATAAGCTTTCAATATCATAAAACGATTTTCATTTGTCACATTTCTTGTTATATATTTTTCCTCGCTGGGCGCAACAACCTCAATAAGTGCAACTACCTAGATTTCTATTAGTTGCGATTACCGAGTTCCGTAATTAAATTCTTAATCGAAACTCAATAAGTGATTTCTTCTTGCAATCAATGCTATAGTGCGTTTATAGTACAGGAAAATAACGGTACTTTATATAGTACCATAGTATAATAGCAACGAATGGAATCCATCGGATAAAGATATCTGTTTGAAGGGGAATGAGTTAAGTTTGAAGAGGCTGTTGGTTAGCTGAAAATCACCGTTAAGTAAAATATCTGATTTTTTTCACTCCAACTGCCCAAGGTCTCTTAAGTTGAATATAACCCGTCTCATCAGCGTGTAGGTAATGTTGTAACAGCTCAACATCCTCCGCACATGCGCTGCATTCCGACGAATCCACTTTTCTCTTTTTCTGAAGGTGGTATCCTACAATATTACTCAGTTTCCGTTTGCTAGGAAGTTTTTGCTCTGTGCACCGTCATCACTACCTCAAAATGACTTTGTGGCCTGACCGGTATTCCGAGTGCTAAACAATCCTTGAAGAAGCTGAATGAATAAATCTGAAACAGATTAAGGGAATTGTGCTGCAGCTGTCCCGAGCGGAGTAAGTCGTATGAATTTTCATTACATCTACTTATTCCTACATAACCCAGATGATATTGACTGAGTTATTGACTGCTTGCATAAGCTAACACAGTGAGACTAAGTATAGGCGGTACGGATAGCCTTAATTTCCCCTTTGCTCTCCACTGGAAGGTTTGTGGAATTGCATTTTGTGTTTTGGCCTGAAAGGCTGAATCGTAGTCATTTAGTAACTTTTTTACCTTCTACATATAGTTAACTACAAAAGAAGCTCGCCTCTCTTCCTATATAACGCTTTGTGTTTACTTTCATATGAGTCTCCTTTTTTCGATCGCTTTGCCAAGTTTATTAACAAGGTAGAGTATGATTGTCCGGGTGCCGAGGATAACTTTTAGAGCTTTTGTTGACATAGTTTCTTTGCGCCTTATATGCGCCTTTTTTCGACAATGCACTCACTTTGGGGGGTGCAGAAATTTTAAATTCAAAGAACTTTGGAAACCCTGTCTTCGCGGTCTCAGGCAAAACCAAAAACAAGAAAATCATCAACTGCAGTTCAGCTGCATCAAAGCTATAATACCCTTCACAGATGCAGATTCTTACATGCTATGCAATATTTTTATCTTGTTTTTTTGTACTCTTACAAGCAGTTGCTACAGATATTATAGATTTGTTCACCAAACGCTAGTACGTATCACCTTAAACTAAGCGAGATTGATAAAGGGTTATATAAGAATATTGACTATCTGTCTGTCCGCCCTCCCGTCTGTCCATCCGTGCAAGCTGTAACTTGAGTAAAAATAGAGATATCTTGATGAAACTTAGTATGTGGGTTCCTTGCTAAAAATATTTCGAGTTCGTAGATAGGTGTAATACAATCACTGGCACGCCTATTAGCGGAAATCACATAAAGTGTCATAGCTATTTATAATTAAGATATAAAGCTGTAATTCGGACCAAATTTTTTTTTTTTTGGAAAAAGTGGGAGTTTAGTTACAAGTTTATTGTGCATATCTCCTTAAGCTACAACAACCAAATTTGTTGACCTACCGACAGGATGAAAATCGGAGTATAACCCCGCTTACTCCCCATATAACGGTACTGTTAAAAACTACTAAAAGCGTGATACATGAATAAGTCAATGCGCCAGAGACATAAAGTTTTACCACCCAGATGGTATGAGAAAGTCTTATAGGGATCGGTGTGAAAATTGGATCGATGGACGTGCCGCCACCCACTTTTTGGTTAAATCCAATATCTCGGGACCCGACTAACATATTAGCACAAAATTAAGTATGTGACATTCCTCTTATATTCGTGAAAATAGACAAAATCGGACTACAATCACGCCTACTTTCCATATATCACAATTTTAAATTCAACTAGATTCGTTCAGTTTCCAATACACAATTCAAAAGCAATTAATATAACGCGATAAAACTTTTCACGAATAATGTCTTTGTATGTGCCACCTTATGACCTAAAATTGTTGAATCCAAGCCCGTAGATACCGAATATTTAGACCTCGATACCTACAGTTGACTTTTGATCGAAAAGACCGGTCAGTGTGTCATATATGTAACTGAAATTAAGGGGTAATCCTTCTCTTATAATAATAAGTCTACATGTTGAAAATGGGTTGTATCTTCTCTTAGCCACCACATATAGTTAATACAAAAATTTTCGAACTTCCGATGACTTTATACCGCATATATCGGCCAATAAGTTATCCCGATGAAAATAAGAGAGCGTGTTTAATTAATAACATTGTATCTTTATGCCTAAAATTGAAAAAAAATGAATGAAATAAAATAAAATTTGAGCGAAAAACCTAGCCCCTATACTACTGTGAACAAATTGGAAGGTGTATTTTGTCCATTTCATCTCCTTCAAAGTAATCCTCTCCCCCTGCAATACACTTATACCAACAAATTTTCCAGTCATCATAGCACTTGGAAAAATCCTCTGCCGCGATGGCCATCAGAGCCTTCTTTGTCAGCATTTATATCCTCAATTGAGGCAAAACGGTGTCTTCGGAGTGGTCATGTAAATTTGTTGAATACCCAGAAGTTGCACAAAGGTAAATTAAGCGAATGCGATGGTTGCGGTACGATATTAGATTAAAATGTGGCGATGGTGCATTATCGCACTTCTTTGTTCAATAAATTCAGACATAGTAAAAATCGAAGAACTCACTTTTAGAGGCTCACAAAACGACTTGTACCTCAAATACTAACTAACTAACAGTGCTCACAACTTACAGAAAAAAATACGGAAGGGAAAAACGCGCAAGTATAAATTAAAAATTCACCTTTTTAATTTCATCACAGTAGTTTAAACAATATCAGGATTTTCGAACATCCGGCTGAATTAATGGTTTTACACCTTAAAGAATTTCCCTAGCCGTGATTCCTGCAAGTTGCAAAAGTAGACATTTTTTGGTTGCACCCGAACTGAGCCCTTACTTGTTAACGATCAGTTTGTAGTTCAGCTATATGACTTAGTGATACCATCTGAATAATATGTTCGGATATTGTGGTGTTGCTTGGACAATGCTCTATGTCAAATTCCGTGAAGTCATCTTGTCAAATAAATAAGTTACCTATAAAAGAACTTGATTTGACGTATCACTTTATGTGACATCTGCTTGCTATAGATCTGATATAGGCGACTCCGATATAAGAGCAGTTTCTTGGGGAGAAAGGAACTGGTGAAAATTGTCAGGTTGATTTCCCAAATATTCAATGCCTGATTCGCATATTATATAATAATAGAACGAGCTTCTCCAAATGCCCTTGTAAGGAATTTATTTTTTTTTTATTTATTTACTCAAAAAGGTATATACGCTTATTGCTTGCAAGTTTGTCTCTCTCCCCTCGCCTCATAGAGCACAAACTGAATCACTCACATTGAGAAAAATTCCAATTAAAATTTTAATTGAGACACTTGCGGGTGTAATTTTGAGCACGAATATAATCGCAGTCAAAAGAACGTGACAGTTGGAAACAAAACTAAAACGAACACACAAATTAAAACAGCTATTACCTACAATGTGTGGTTTCGGCTTTGCTTTTCTTCACACACAATTGCTAGCTTTTCACAGCCCTGAGGCGTATTTTTCTTTCATTATCCGCATATGACATACTTGTATGTTGTACTGGGGTAAACTTGTTTAACATTCAATTTGTTGTTGGAAAAAAATATATGTACGTACATACTTGGCAGTGTAATGGAAACAGTAAACAAAGGTGAAAATATTCGTAAATACCCGTAAAACATTAAATAAATACTTAGTTTTGCTGGTGGTCTTAGAAACTTAGTTAAAAACCTCCGAACTCATGTTTTAAGTTCAAACAAAAGGGTTGTAAGGCTGGCTGGTTAACTGGAATCTCAATTGGCCTCTGGTTCGACCTCCAGCTTAAACTTCGTTCATGAAGGTCCAGCTGAGGCTGCTAGTCTTTTCAAAATTAGACATCCCGTTATTAGGACTCAGAAATGATGGTTGGCAGGTTGGCTGACCTGGTTGGTATATGAGGCATTCGGTAAATAAGACGCTTAAAGGCGAGTTCAAAAGCAAACGTAAATTATCTGAGAAAAAAGCGGACTGTTATGAATAGAAAGTCTGTAAAAATTATTACTTTCACTTTCTTCTATTTTCCTTCAGCTCTTTCGTCTGTGTACAGTTACTTAGAAGTGTTCTTGCATCCTTTCTACTTTATTTTTCCCTCATACATATGTTCGTGTACTTATCCTTTCGGTATACAATGCACTCCTGTAATTATCCTATACAATGGCTGTGCAAATACTAAAATTTCTGCTATTTAGTACTCTTCTTCTTACCTTCGTGCATCGCAAAAGGGAAATAAAAACTAATTTGTGCTAGTTTCTTTGTGACCTGCTGTATTGACCACACATACATTCTTTTATAAGAGTAGCCAAGCACTACGGGAATTCAATTGCTACTTGCTTGGTCTATGCCCATTTTATTTTCCCTTTTCTTTTTATACTCTCGCAATAATGTTGCTAAAGAGAGTATTATAGTTTTGTTCACATAACGGTTGTTTGTAAGTCCTAAAACTAAAAGAGTCAGATATAGGGTTATATATACCAAAATGATCAGGGTGACGAGTAGAGTTGAAATCCGAATGTCTGTCTGTCCGTCCGTCCGTCCGTCCGTCCGTGCAAGCTGTAACTTGAGTAAAAATTGAGATATCATGATGAAACCTGGTACTTGTATTTCTTGGATCCATAAGAAGGTTAAGTTCGAAGATGGGCAAAAACAGCCCACTGCCACGCCCACAAAATGAAAACCGAAAACCTATAAAGTGTCATAACTAAGCCATAAATAAAGATATTAAAGTGAAATTTGGCACAAAGGATCGCACTAGGGCGGGGCATATTTGGACGTAATTTTTTTTGAAAAGTGGGCGTGGCCCCTACTAAGTTTTTTGTACATATCTCGGAAACTGCTACAGCTATGTCAACCAAACTCTATABAGTCGTTTCCTTCAGGCATTTTCATATACAGCTCAAAAACGGAAGAAATCGGATAATAACCACGCCCACCTCCCATACAAAGGTTATGTTGAAAATCACTAAAAAGGCGTTAATCGACTAACGAAAAACGTCAAAAACACTAAATTTTACGGAAGAAATGGCAGAAGGAAGCTGCACCCAGGCTTTTTCTAAAAATTGAAAATGGGTGTGGCGACGCCCACTTGTGGACCAAAAACCATATCTCAGGAACTACTCGACAGATTTCAATAAAATTCGGTATGTAATATTTTCTTAACACCCTGATGACATGTACGAWATATGGGTGAAATCGGTTCACAACCACGCCTTCTTCCAATATAACGCTATTTTGAATTCCATCTGATGCCTTCTCTGTATGATATATACATTAGGAACCAATGATGGTAGCGAAATAAAACTTTACACAAATACGGTATTTGAGCTGAGGTATCCCATGTGGAAAAATTGTCGTGATCGGACTATAACTTTTCAATGCATTTAAAATAAATTAAAATACAAATCAATACTCAAAGTACACAAATGTAATCTAATTCATTTACAGCAAAATAAAAAAATATGTAAATGACGGATAATGAAATCTCGATTATCACTTTATCATGCGAGAGTATAAAATGTTCGGTGACACCCGAACTTAGCTCTTCCTTACTTGTTACTTTTGTTTTTACTTTGGATAATAATCTCCTTTGAAGTGCGTTGGGTGTGTGTGTTTGTGTTCGTGGGCAGGTCACTGGTGATAGCCATTTACAAGCAATGCTAATGTTTAACCTTGACATTTTATTTTTGACCACAATTTTATTTAATACCTAAACTAAAGCATATGTTTCTTAAGTGGTCATACGTGGCAACTTACAAAGATTTCACTATCCGCCGCAAACTCGAGTTTAATGTCAATTTTATTTAAATTTTAGCATCAAAGCCTTTAAATAAAAGAAAAGTTTAACACAATTTCTTCTAATTCGTCTTAAAAAACTAACATTTTTATACTCTCGCAACCAAGTTGCTAAAGAGAGTATTATAGTTTTGTTCACATAACGGTTGTTTGTAAGTCCTAAAACTAAAAGAGTCAGATATAGGATTATATATACCAAAGTGATCAGGGTGACGAGTAGAGTTGAAATCCGGATGTCTGTCTGTCCGTCTGTCCGTCCGTCCGTCCGTCCGTGCAAGCTGT
>NW_017537435.1:32243-50807 GCF_001853355.1 Bactrocera latifrons
CTCAGGAACCGAGTTCAATGAAATTCCGTATATAATATTTTCTTAACACCGTGATGACATGTACCAAATATGGGTGAAATCGGTTCACAACCACGCCTAAAATCTCGATTATCACTTTATCATGCGAGAGTATAAAATGTTCGGTGACACCCGAACTTAGCCCTTCCTTACTTGTTTATTACTTAAATTACTAATTGCGCAACAAATTCGAGTTTAATACTTCATTTAGTGTTTTGCTATAAACCATATAACAACAAATTTGGTGTTTATCAGTAAACCTTATGAAATCACACTGAGTTTACCATAATTTCCTTTAAATCATTGTGAAACCCTTTTTTGTGTTTTGTTTTTTTTTTCGTCAAACTCGGAGTTTCTTAAACCCCCAGTTGGTCCAGGCTAATTCCAAAGAATACATAAATAAGCATAAAGTTCCTAACCTATTGAGAAAATACAAAAACTTATGCAAAAAGCCAATCGGACGAGGTTATAATAAGTTGATCTTTCACCGCAAACTCGGGGTTAATCTGTATTTCACAGTTTTGCATTAAACACTTTAAATAAACATTTTATCACAATTCCCTTTCATACGTCATGGAAAAACATTTTTTTTAATGTTAAATTCAGAGTTTGTTAAACACTCAATTTGTTCATTAACACAAAGCAGCAAACTCGAGTTTAAAAACAACTTGAATCAAAGAAAGATCACAAGTATCGAAGTGTTCAAATCAATGGATGAATAATTAAATATAAGGTCTGTTGAATATAGAATTATAATTTGCAATAGACCCCCAGACTTTTGACTGTTGATTACAGAACTACTTAGTTTTAAGATATTTACCAGGGTTTTTCAACTATTTATGACCTACACATAAATATTAGAATTTTCCTTAGAGAATACTTTAAAAAATTTTTTGAGGGCTTATTCCATCTGATCTAACAGATCGATACGTAAGTAGTTTTCCATCTCAACAGATAATTGTTAATGCTGAATTTGAAGCCTTTATTTTTGCAGCAATAAGCAGAAGCGAACCAAGCGAAAACGTTTCCCAAACCCATTTTGCTTCGAAGTTATTTTCTCTTACGTTCCAATCTGGGGGTGAAAAAAATACAAAACCGTAAAAACTACTGAGTTAGAATAGAGTGCAGAAATCGAAGTGTGAAAGCAATTGTCAGTTAAACAGTTAATCGAAAATAAAATCTACTACAATATGCTGAGAAAATTTCAATAAAAACTCATGCTGCGAAGGTTTAGATTCAAATCTTTTTCTGTGGTAACTGTATTACTACAAATCCGAATCGCTTGAAAAATGTTGCCTGAGTTTGGTAGATGGATACAAAGAGAGTCACAAAGATCGTTTGAGTATAGATAGAAGTAGAGTTCTGAATATAGGATCTAGGCTGTAAGCTTCCATAGTAGAAAACAAGGCCACAACAACACAACGTAAACTAAGGATTGTGTGATAAACTAAACCGGTTTTAGCAAATAGGTGTGGTGAGACTGGGTAAAAACTTACAACAACAACAACAAAAATATTACATACAACAACTACTAACACTACTTGATGCAACTTGTCGCATCAACGTTGCGTGCGGTTGTGCTGCTGCCGGTATATGTGTATGCGAGTATGCGCACGTTGCATGGCTGCCAAATCGGTATTTGCATTAGATTTGATGGAAAATTGTTAATTACAATGCGAGTTTAATTAATGGCACAGACGTGGCCAAAGTGACTGTGCGTGTGTGGAGGTGCAGATGCATGCGCAAAAAATAAGCATGAAACATACATACAATATCCAACAGACATCAAAAGCAAACCGCAAATAGCAACGTAACGAAGGGAGCACACACCTCATGGGGCAATACTCGTACTATTAAGTGGTGTTCTCATTGCTTGGAGATAAAGAACCTTAGATTCGACACATTGTTGTCTGTTTTTGGCATTTACGATAGCTATTGTTGTTGTTTCTGCTGCTGCTTTGTGGTTATCGGCATTGTTATCCTGCTATGTTGCTTATTGCATTCTGCGGTCGCGTATACGCCATGCACTACACCGTGCAACTAATGTCCACGCTTTGAGTACCTCTCATCGCTGCGTCAAGATACGAACGCGAGGCACCACAAATCGTTGATCTGGGACATCTGAGATACTCACACACACATATAATATAATTCTCTCTTTATTCGTTACTGGCGTAATCCCGCTTACGCGATTATAGCCGAGTTAACAACCACGCCAGTTGTTTCTTCTTTTCATTACGTGGCGCCAATTGGATATTCCAAGCGAAGCCAAGTCCTTCTCCACTTGGTCCTTCCAACAGGGACGTCTTCCTCTTCTTCTGCTTCCCCGGTACTGCGCGAATACTTTCCGAGATGGAGTGTTTTCATCCATCCTGACAACATGACCTAGCCAGCGTAGCCGTAAAGCGTTTACTGAAATCAACAATCTCTGAGCCAGTTCTTTAACTGTTGCTCTTAACACTTATAGTTAGGTTAAACCAATTCAAGTGATCCAGGGAAATTTCGCTAAAACACGGCTTTTGAAAATTAGCAGTTCATTAGGAGAGGGACCAGACGCATACTCTCTGATATATGTAACTATTTCGTAATCGTAATTTCTTTGTTAAAGTTATTGAAGGATGAAATTTAGAGGACGATAAAATTGTAAAATTATTCCTGATTCTACCCAGTGCAACGAATTTTCGAAAACCTATGGAATTGATTTTAAATTTGGCCCTTAAAATTGCAGATTACTGCAGTGTCTTCTAAGCTGAGATCACAGCAATCAAAGAAAGATTGAGCTTTGTATATACATATACTTAAACACATACTTAATTGCCGTATTTATTTTGATAAAACAGGAAGTATGGCGACTTCCTGCAATCCCCTGGCATAAGCTAAAGCATGAAGATATTAAATATGAAATAATTAAACATTTGATAATTGCTCGCCTGAAGCAATTTGTAGAAAGTCGATAACAGTCTATTTCAAAAATCATTACTATGGGTTTTCACGAGCTAAAACTTTATGTTTTACTTAAAAATGGGGTTATATTATATGAGAAATATACTGCTTTTTATAGTATATCCTCCATGTGCATCTATGTATGTTAATAGACATTTCTGTGTGTGAATGTATATATGAATGCTTCAGTGCCACCATCGAAATTCCATGAAAATTCATTTTGCGTGCGCATCGCAGACCGCAGAAATTTCCAGTCTTTTGGCCACGCGATTTTTACTGCTTTTTTCACTTTGTGCGAATGCGAGTGAAATTGCAATAACGATAAAAAGGGATTTTCCTGGCTGGTTTAACAAAAGCTGGTAGCAACAAAATATTGTAGCACATGCTTAGGCATGAACAACGTGAGTGTCTGTTTGTGAGGTTATTGGTATGCGCTACAAACTTATAATTATTTCGACACAAATTGCTGCATTTTGCATACTGGATGTAACATCTCGTTGGCAACACAAAGCTAAGCAGCAATGGCAACCGCATTTTCGACGCATCAATATAGCAAAGCATTTTTCGTGTAGCTACTGCACTATTTGTTGATATTGTTACGTTCACGTTATTCCCATATTAATACTTAGATATTATTAATTTTTGAGGTGGTAACGCCTGTAAACCGTCCAGTTAGAACACTACAATTGCGGTGAGATTGGCTTTACTAAGAGTCAGTAGGTCGGCGGATCTCTAAGTTCTCATTCTGAGCCAAGAGTCTATGCCTATGCCTTTTGGCTTAGTGAATGCACCGACCATATTTCAATCTATAATAAACAAAATCGCGTCGAAACTCAATACAGGTGAAGTGTTAATTTACTTGGACGACATAATTATTCCAAGTAAAACTGTGTGTGAAGGACTTTTAAGTCTTGAACGATTTTTCTCATTTCTTAAAGAAGCAGGACTTATTTTACGTGCCGATAAATGTAGATTTCTCGAAAAACGAATATAATACCTCGGGCATATTATCGACGAAAACGGTATCACCACGGGTATGCAGAAAGTAGCCGCTATAAAGAATTTTAAAATACCGACTAGTACAACGGAGGTTAGAAGATTTTTAGATCTTACGGGGTTTTTCAGAAAATTTGTCCCAGAATACTCCTTGATTTCGAAGCCTATTACTGTTTTGTTAACGAAATCAAATCAAAACAAGTTTATATGGGGTAGTGAACAGCAACATTCCTTCGAAACCCTCATCAAAGCGTTAACTAACGAACCTATTCTTGTTTTATACGATGTCATTGCTCAACATGAAGTACATACTGATGCCAGCAGCATTGGTTTAGCAGGCGTACTTCAACAATCAACTGACGTCCAGTGTGCTATTATAGTCGCCATTGTACTAATGCAGAAAGCCAATATCATAGTTATGAACTTGAAGTTCTAGCTGTTGTCGAGACATTAGAGAGATTTCGCATCTACCGACTGGGGAAACATTTCAAAATCGTAACCGATTGCTCTGCGATTGCTCACGTAAAAGAGCATAAAGAATTAAAATGTAAAATAGCACGCTGGTGGCTCAAATTACTTGAATACAATTTCGTTATTGTACATCGTCAAGGTAGTCACTTACAGCATGTCGATGCTTTAAGTCGAACGCCTGATCAACCTGCGAACGATGTCGATCCAGCAGGTTTTCTCCTTACAGTAGCCAATAATGACAACGACTGGCTTCTTACGATACAACTCCAAGATAAGAAATTACTCGAAAATATTAATGTCTTAAAGGGTAACGTAACATCACCCAATAATACAACTCTAAAGGCTAAGTACCAGCTACGCAATCACCGTTTATATCGCAAAGAGCCCTATGGACCAAAATCTGTGGTCCCAAAGGGGGTACGCTGGCGCATTGTACAGTTCTGCAATGGCCAAGCAGGACATACAGCGCTAGAAATGACTATTCAACGTATCAGACAGATATATTGGTTTCCGCAAATGAGGAAATATGTTAAAAACTACATAGCACCATGTATTAAGTGTTGTTATCAGAAACAACGCTCAGGTAAACCCGAACGCTAAATGAAATGTCATCCTATTTTGGCATACCATCCCAAATAATAACTGATAGAGGCAAATCTTTTACGTCAAAAGCTTCTGAAGACTTTTGCAGTAACCTTAACATTCAACACACGAAAGTTGCCGTACATACTCCACGCGCTAATGATCAAGTAGTTCGACCAAAACATTTTAACATTCCTCAGAACAACAACTGAAAATCCGAAAGATTGGGATCTCAAATTGAAAGATCTCCAATGGACTATGAACTCTCGATGTAATGCAATGACCGGTTTCAGTCCGAATGAACTTGTTTTCGACTTTCCATTACGAGATATAGTCACCAATTAATTACTAGCAGCCGTACATGATGATATTGACGACGACCACTCTACAATGTCCTCTGAAGAAAAACGTGAGCAAGCCGTAGTAAACATTTCCAATGAACGTGAAAAATGGAAGCAAAGATTCGATAAACGTCACCAAAATCCCAAAACATATGTTGAAAACGATTTGGTAGTCATCGAAAACAAGTTTGTATAGGTGATTCTAGAAAACTTGAGCATAAGTTTCGAGGGCTATACGTTGTTCGAAAAGTTCTAGGTAACGATCGCTAATTGTTGGAAGATATTCCAGGGTATCAAATAGCCACCAAGAAATTTTGTTCCGTCTACGCACCAGACAAAATAAAGCCTTGGTGTAGAACTTGTCCTGAGCCAGAAAACGACTATGAAATCGATGGCGAAATCGAGGATGATTTAGGTCAGGAAGAGCGGAGTTGTCACGCCACAAAAATGTATTTGCCACAACGTATTTGCCACAAAATACGACTCTGATTGACTTACGACCGAAAAGGCGACTCGGTGGGAGTTGTTGAAGAGAAGTCGAAGAGCAACAACCATTGAAGTCAGGTCGACTTTGGTAAATTACATTAATTTTTATTTGTATTTTCTTTATTAATTGTTTCCTTTTAAATAAATTTAATTTGGTTATCACAAACGTATCGTTTGTACTGCTGATGTGTATCGTGTCAACATTCAAAAGGAATCGTATCATTGCGCTTAAATGATGCACGTGTCAATAGTCTCCTTCTACGTTGATGGAGCGATGCAGTCTCCGGAATAGCCTTGAGAGCCGAGGTGAGTCCCGGCCCTCTAGAAAGGCCTGGTGCCTCCGAAACACACCACTTCTTGCTAAAATAACATCTTGGTAAGCCTGCTTGATCATATCAAACGTCTATGTACCAGATTTACCGAGTTTCACACAGAATTTAATCGCGTACCTCTGCTCTAACGAGCGCTGCATTTTCGGCTTGCACTACTCACAGAAACACGTCAAGCAAAAATGTTTGTCCTGATTCTGCAGGTGATCGGAGGCAACTGACCATCAGCTCGTTCGTTAGCTAGGAACGCTCGCTACCGAATCCAGTGCGTGTCCTATTAGTCCTATTAATTTCCGGACAAACCCTGTAATGTTTTCATACAGATCTCTGTCAATTCTGCAGACATGCGGCAGAAACACCAGAAGACATGCTATTAGATTGTCTCACAAGTACAATTAAGAACCATCAATGTATCGGGACAATATATCCGATTAGAGCGCTTATCACTCCATTAACGGAAGAGCTAAACCTCTTTGATTCAACTGGTTTAAATGATGATATGATAATAATATGAATTACGGTAAACCTTTTGTCGTAGTGTATTATCAACTTCAATCCAGTCTTCTTTTTATTTGAGTTCTTTAAGCCTAACTATTTACCATGGAACTCTCTAATATTAGATGCCCAATGTTTCACAGATATCAATTTCGCCTAAATGTAGATAAAGTTTTAAGCTATAGTACTCATATACTTATAGTTTTACCCCTTCTTCTTTATTCTTTTCGCTAAGTGACGCCAATTGGATATTCCAAGCGAATCCAGGTCCACTTGGTCCTTCCAACGAAGTTGTTCGTCTTCCTCTTCTTTTGCTTCTCCTAGCGGGTACTGCGTCAAATACTTTCAGAGCTGGCGTGTTTTCGTCCATTCGGACGACATGACATAGCCAGCATAGCCGCTGTCTTATAATTTGCTGATCTATGTATGTCAATATAGTCGTATATCTCGTACAGCTCATCATTCCATCGAATGCGATATTCGCCGTGGCCAACGCGCAAAGAACCATAAATTTTTTGCGGAACCTTTTTCTCAAAAACTCACAACGTCGACTCATCAGTTATTGTCATCGTCCATGCCTCTGCACAATATAGCAGGACGGAAATAACAAGTGACTTATATAGTTTGGTTTTGCTCGTCCAGAGAGAGAGACTTTACTTCTCAATTGCCTACTTAGTCCGAAGTAGCACATGTTGGCAAGAGTTATCCTGTGTTGGATTTCCAAGGTGACATTGTTGGTGGTGTTTATACTGGCTCCTAAATAGACAAAATTATCTACGACTTCAAAGTTATGACTGTCAATAGTAACGTGAGAGCCAAGTCGCGAGTGCGACGACTATTTTTTTGATGACAGGAGATATTTCGTCTTGCCCTTGTTCACCACTAGACACATTTTCTTCGCCGCCTTATCCATTCAGAAGAAAGCAGAACTAACGGCGCAATTGATAAGGCGAATGATGCAAATATTATCGGCATATGCCGGCAGGTGTACGTTAGGGTGCTTCAAAACTTTTCAATAAAAATGAAACAAGTTTTCTGAGAATAATAATTTTGTTGCTGGAATTTTTAAAGTTTAAAAAGCCAACTATATGAAAATGTGATTTTTATTTTTGAGAAACGAAAGTTAGTTGGTGAAATTTTAGTTTGAATGAAAATTCGAAAATTCCTATGTTAAATGTATGGGAACCTTAAAAAAAATAGCGGCCCCTTAGACTTAATCTACATCCCCTGGCTTGAGGGAGGATTTTTTGGTTATTAATCTCTAACATTTGAGGGGGTAGGAGTTGAAAAAAATGTAAAAAATATTTCTGAAGCACGCTACTGTACATAGACAGAAATTTCAGAAAGAGAATAATAATAATAGTAGAAAAGTAGTCTTTCAACTTTTTGGATAGTCTTGCTAAAATTTTTAAACTTAATTTATAGGTTGTCAATGGAAAAAACCTAAGAAAAGTGCGAGATTTTTAAATAGCGATGATATGATTTTTAAGTGTCGTTTCTTTCATAGTATTCAGCAAAGTTTACAATGCCAATGGAAAGATATACTCAAGAACAATGTTTACAAATTATTAAAATAATCGTTCCCCAATTTTGTGAGAATTTGCCGTTTTATGGTCGTAATAATCGTGCTCGCTGTTTGTCGAAATTTTGAAAACTTCGAGCGTACATTTTCATTACATAATGTTTAAGTGCCAATAAAACAAAGAACCGCTCGAAGTAATGAAAATTTTTATACAGTCACAACCTGGCTGATTTAAGGAAAGGATTTGTCTTGCGTCCATATAAAATAGTTCTTACGCAAGAACTGAACACCTTGGACCACCATAAACGTGGTGAAGTTGCTGATTTTGTTTTAAAACTACTTGAAAATGATAACGAGTTTATGGCAACAACCGAATTATTGCGAGGAAAGTTTGAAAATTCGACTATTTCCAGAAATTTGTGACATCAAAGTGAATCCAAAATGTTGTGATTTAACACCATTGGACTATTTCTTATGGAGTTATTTGGAGATATTAATCTTTAGCAATAAACCAGACTCTCTTCAAGCTTTAAAGCCAATATTAAACGTGCTATCCATGGCATACGACTTGATTTAGTGCAAAAATATTCAAAAGTTAAAATTATCTCTAGCAGAAAAATGACAAAAACGGGTCGACCAAAATGGTATATATTTGGTCCAATAAAGTTCATTATAAATATTAAAAAAATAAATTGAAATTTTATTAGAAATACAAAAAGACGTTTTCGACTAACCAATAATTGAATTAATCGAACTGTTTGTATGGCAGTTATAGCTACAGACAGGCGGACATGGCAAATCGATTCATGTCGTCGTTCTGATAATTTATATGAAGTACATACATATATTTTCATATTTTGGGAGTTTCAACCCTAGTGTTGCAATCTGGCAACTTACATCAGTTTTGTCGATGTACCTCCATTAAGGCTCAATGTTTATTCATGGTATTTAGAATTCAATCTAGGTCTTGATAAATTTAACGAATTTCGGCTTGGACGGATTTCGTTAAAATTGTCAAAAATCAGTTGTTCGTCCGGAAACTATTGATGGAAGAAGAAGAATACCTAGTTTACCCACTTTGTTTCAAAATATTTTACGCAAAAATTAAGATTTTACGTAAAAACAAGAAAAAACGTTAACTTCAGTTGCACCGAAGTTAAATACCCTTTACATGTGCATTTCAGTTAGTAAATATGTATTCAGTTTGTATGGAAGCTATATGCTATAGTAATCCGTTCTGAATATATTTTTTTTTTTGAGATTATATAATTACCTTAATCAGTAATCCAAATTTCGTGAAGACAGCACGTCAAATGTGAAAGTTTTCCATACAAGCCCTTGAATCCGATCATTCGGTTTGTATGGCAGCTACATATATAATATGTTATAGGGGTCCGATATCGGCAGTTCCGACAAATGAGCAGCTTCTTGAAAAGAATTTACAAAATTTCAAAAGGATATATTAAAAACTGAGGGACTAGTTCGTATATATACAGACAGACAGACGGACAGACAGACAGACCGACATGGCTAAATMGACTCAGCTCGACATACTGATCATTTATATATATATACTTTATAGGGTCTCCGACCCATCCTTCTGGGTGTTACAGATGTACATATGTACTCGTATGTTTTTCAAATGAGCATTTGCAAAATTTTTATTGCCCACATATGCGCTCAAGCAGCCCCTGAAAGTATGCTCTTATGCCACAGCAGCCAAGAAAATGCCAATGCTTGGTATTTTGAGTAATTATGACTCTTTAAATACTTTTCACCACACAAAACCAACAAACAACTAACTGTGTACCTTACGATGTGACTACAGCAGCTGGTATATGGACGAGAGCCGAAGGTAGAGGAGAGAAGAAGGATGGGAAAGCAGAGAGTGTTTAAAATTTAATAAGGAAATTAAGTGGGTGAACAATGGTCACCACGTTATGTAACCGAAACAAGATAAAACAAAAACAACAGTTTGAAAAGTCAGAGAATAAAGAGCAGCAAACTGAAGAGGAAAATTTCTCAACACAGTGTTGTTTAAAAATGTCTGCGAAAATGAACACACAAGGAAGGCTACCGCACACCAATGCAGAGAGAAAGGGGGAGCGGACGGCTCTGCATACGTGGCTTCAAGCTAACGGTAAATATTAGTGGTCAACTGCCGTCGTGGCGGTGGAGCCACTTAACTGCAAACACCATATGTAATTACGTATTTTCAAAAACCAAATGCACAGCAACAACAACAACATGACTACAGTAGCAAATTAAGCACTGATTATAAAAAAAAACCGAACAATCCCTGGAAATTTTGCGGAGCATTGGCAATATTGCATACATATGATATAAATTTCTCATCATACTATATCTATAAATATATATATACATGTGTATAACGTCGGGAACATGTTCAAAATATAGCTAGCAAGCGTTAAGTGGCAAGTGCATGAATGCTTTGTTGTTGCAACGGCATGTTGCAATCAGCTATACATGCTTTTTGCTATTCTTGCAGTCATTCAGTTATTCAACAATTTATTTTATGGTAATACAATGCTTTATTTATTTTTCACCCACTGCATGCCCGCCATGAATTTATGCTGCTACAATTAATTTCGGAAAAAGTTCAAAACCTAAATTGGGCGAATGTATGTAGAATAAGGTAGTTCAGACAGAAAAAAGGAACAAAAAACGTTAATTCCGATTGCACCGAAACTATAATACCCTTAGGAAAACAATATCGATTAGTTTGTATGGTAGCTATATGATATAGTAATTCGATTTGAAGATTTTCTTCCGAGATTGCATTATTTCCTTACACAATTACGTATGCCAAATTTGGAGAAGAGATCTCGTAAAGTGAAAAAGAGCGAAATGATATGAGCAAAATGTGAGATCGATCAGTAAAAAACTGGAGCACTACTATATTCTGGGCGTTCATCAACTCAGCTCGTCATGCTGCTCATTTATGTATAGTATATGGTATACTTTATAAGACATCTGATGTTACCTTTTGGGAAACTTCACAGTGCCCAAAACGTTTTTCTTGTTCACGACATACTATCGTTATATCGATATAATCTATCGTGAGAAATATGTTTGGAAAGTGAGGAAGTTCTTTTCGGTACATATATCGCGTAGTGATGCATTTCATGAATAAAATTAGAGAGATATTCATTAACAAGGTCGACAGTGGCACAAAATCATGACCCGGGTGGCCGTAAGCACTTATACTTCACTTGAATATGTGTTAACCGGATGTCGAGAATAACTTCCTGAGTTTTCATTGTATTACATTTTTAGAAAACCGAAATTACGTTCAAGAAGAAGATTCAACAAATCTGTCAGGCTCGCATCAAGTAAGATGAGATCTGGCTTCGATCTCAATTAACGTTAGCGTTTGTATTACTTCACTTCTTTCAGTATTGCTGAGCAAGAAAGCATAGCTATAAAAAACTTCGACTCATGGAAGGAACTTTCAGTAATTATTTAAGTTTATCGGATGCAAGTATAGCAAATGTTCGAAAGGTATTCCTTCAAGAAATCTCTAAACATTTTTATACCTACTGTCTTGGTACTATGCAAAATTCCATTAGAAAATCGATATGAATAGTTTTACAACTAACCTAAACTGGAACATCGATGAAAATTGGTTCAGGATTAACTTATTGTGGAACGAAAAGATTTATAGTGTAATAAGCTAACTGTGGAGCCTCTTGTATAATGATCCTCCAACCAAGAGCTTGCTTTCATTAACCCAATAGTTTTTTCAAGCTTTGTTAAACTCTAAAGAAGCGTATAATATTCGTCAAAGTATTACCGATACATTGCAGCATCAAATAGCAGCATTGTTGAACTGAAAGCTAAATATTTTATCCTTTACTGGTGTAGACATCGCACACGCGGTTATAGCCGAGTTAAAAACAGCGAGCCAGTCGATTCCAAGCGAAGCCAGGTCCTTCTCCACCTGGTCCTTCCAACGAAGTGGAGGTCTTCATTTTCCTCTGCTTACTTCATCGGATAACTTCAGAGTGGAGTTTTGTAGTGTTTCCGTCCATTCGGACGACAAGACCTAGGTAACGTAGCTGCTGCTTCTTAATTCGCTGAACTATTTCATCGACGTTGTACATCTCGTACAGATCATCGATGTATCGACTACGGTATTCTTCGTTGCCAAAATGAACAATAAATCTTTCACAAAACTGTTCTCTCGAATACCCCTAAACCCGAAGCATCTGATGTTGCCATCGTCCATGCCTCTACACCATATAGCAGGATGATGATGATGAGTGACTCATAAAGTTGACTCATAAAGTTTTCTCAATTGCGGATATTATTATGTTTTTACTTCCTGCTTAAAATATGAGAAATTTTCAGAACTAGTGACTTTGCGCATTTGAAAAGCAATTTTCTTAAATTTCAACCAACGATATGTCAAAATTACATTTAATCTTTATTAAATGGAAGCATACCTATAGGCACTTCAAGCTTTGTATATGTTTTTCTTTAGTCAGTTCCAAAAACTCCGAAGTCTAAAGTGTTATCGAAAAATTTATAAGTATAAGAACTCCAGTTTTAATACAAATTTTCTTGGTAACTGAAACTTAAAACACTCTAGTTTTCAACAATAATAGAAGAAATTTCGAAAAAATTTAATTTGTCGTAAAATTATAGTATAAACTATTAAGTATTTAACTTCTGCTAAAGACCATATTGACAAATATTTTAGACTTAGCCACGTCCGTCTATATATACGCAAACTAGTCTTTAAGATGTTGATGTGTTGGAGGTAATGTAGAATCACTTTAGCATATAGCTGCTATACAAACAGAACGATCAGCATCAAATACTTGTGTGAGAACCTTTTGTATTTGAGGAAATTTGAAATTGTTTAGAGATTATTGACCTAGGCAACGGTAAAAATTTTTGAAGAAATATGCCAAGAAACTGAAATAAAAACCTAACAGACAAAAGCTTTAACTTCGGTTGTACCCAAGCTATAACACTTTTCATAAATACAAAATATTCCTTAAAAAACTTGATTTTGATCAGTTAGTTTGTATGGCAGTTATATGATATAGCGGTCCGATCTGAAACACTTTTTTTTTTTTTTTGTTTTATCCTCTCGTAAGTTATGCCTTTCAACCCCCTATTAAGCTAAACTTAAAAGTGAAATAAATTTATTAAGCTCCGCACTACGCCTTTATCATAGTTGGATGATATTTTAAACGTTTAAAGATGTTTAGAGAAAATATTTTCATTTCGCATCGGTATAAAAATTATTATTCCTCTATTATCCTATCTTCTTAGAAGTGATCTAAAGTTTATCAAGATATTTATTTCTTTAGATCACAGATTCTTTATTATTCTATGGTTTGGTATCTAACCACTTTATTCTGAATTTTGTTGAACTGGAGCTTACGATTTACGGCAACGATATAGACACTCCATATTTATTTTTAACCCTTGTTTCTTCTGTTTTTAATATCCATACAGAGATATTTATAAATGAGCCTACGCATATTCTATAAGTTTCTCTGAGGTCCTGGCGATGGTATCTAAGACAATCTAACTGTGAGCAACTGCCGGCTGAAGTAAAAATTTAAGAATAAAATTAAGCACATGAGGAGAAAGAGTTTCTCAAGCCGTCAGAATAGAGAACTTGTCGTTATTACGATACTTGGGTACAAATAACCGGATCGAACCTTAATTAATATCACTATCATCTCAGCAGCAAATCCAACAACCACTACAACAACCACTGTAGCGCTCTCTGACGATTTTCTTCTGAGTATTTTATTTACACGCATTCTTCATTCCACTTCAAGCCATTGAAAAAAGCATACCACAGGCAAATACTTGGAAACCACAAATCAAACACAACAAACAAACACGTCCACCAACTCAAACGGTTTCATCAATAACCCTTTCGACATCAGCGTTGCTTCTGGGCAATTTCGCCTGTTTGGCGGTTAACTGTAAATGTTGTCTTTGTTTTAATCGGCTTATACTTAGTTATTACAGTACTTTTATGTCTATTATTGGAATGGAATCAAATAAGTTCACTTATGAAAATCATTTAATAAAGTTATTTTAAAGAGAGTATCAATTTGGATGGGATGGAGAAAGCATAGAAATTGTGATGTTGCTTACTTGTGTTTTGAAAAAGTTTACTCCAACATCGCCATTCAATTGGGAGTGGACAGAAACGATTCTTTTACATGTGAGCAAGCAGCTCACGACTTCTAGTATTTGACCAAGTATCCTATGGGTAGCCTAAGAACATCCGTTTGATGGCAAGCTAAAGCGAGAAGACGAAATATCCCCTACATAGGGTTGTGCACAAGGTTTGGGACCCGCTACGTAAAACAAAAATATGGTCGGGCGAAAGCATGCCCAACGATCTGAATTTAAGTGTGCTAGGCCCAATCCACAAAAAAGAAGACCCCACAATCTGCGAAACCTATCGTGGGATTAGCTTCCTCAACATCGCATAAAAGGTTCTATCGAGCGTATTGTGTGAAAGATTAAATCTTGAAAAAGAGCCGAGAAAGGAGAATCGACACACACCACCTCTTCGTCGATTTCAAATCTGCTTTCAACAGATTGCTGCTTTTATGCCGCGATGTCTGAATTTGGTATCCCTGCAAAACTTATACGGCTTTGTAAGCTGACGTTGAGCAACACCAAAAGCTCCGTCAGARTCGGGAAGGACCTCTCCGAGCCGTTCGAWACCAAACGAGGTTTCAGACAAGGCGATTCCTTATYGTGSGACTTTTTYAACCTGCTTCTGGAGAAAATAGTTCGAGCYGCAGAACTAAATARAGRAGGTWCCATCTYCTATAAGAGTGTACAGCTGCTGGCGTATGCCGATGATATTGATATCATTGGCCTCAACACCCGCGCCGTTAGTTCTGCTTTCTCCAGACTGGACAAGGAAGCAAAGCGAATGGGTCCGGAAGTGAACGAGGGCAAAACGAAATATCTCCTGCCTTCAAACAAACAGTCGTCGTACCCGCGACTTGGCTCCCACGTCACTGTTGTCAGTCATAACTTTGAAGTTGTAGATAGTTTCGTCTACCTTGGAACCGGAGTAAACACCACCAACAATGTCAGCCTAGAAATCCAACGTAGGATAACTCTTGCCAACAGGTGCTACTTCGGATTGAGTAGGCAATTGAGAAGCAAAGTCCTCTCTCGACAAACAAAAGCAAAACTCTATAAGTCACTCATAATTCCCGTCCTGATATATGGTGCACAGGCTTGGACGATGCCAACAACTGATGAGTCGACAGTGCGAGTTTTGAGAGAAAAGTTCTGTGAAAGATTTATGGTCCTTTGCACTCCGGTGGAAGGACCAGGTGGAGAAGGACCTGGCTACGCTTGGAATAGCCAATTGCGCCACGTAACGAAAAGAAGAAACGACACACGCGCTGTTGTTAATTCGGCTATAATCGCGTAAGCGGTGTCTACGCCAATTAAGAAGAAGAAGCAAACCAGTTGAAGGCAAAATTGCATATTAATATTTTATGATTTCATTAAACATTAGCCCTAAATGTATTTACAATAGAAAAGCGAAATCGAGAACACTTTCTGTGAGGGAGTAAACGAAAAAATTAAATATAATAGAAACTACACGTTTTTTCTATGAAATTAAAAAAGTATGCTATAAATAAGAAACAAAATTTAAAAATTGGGCATATGTTGCCAACTTTCTCAAAATACACATAAAAGTGTTATATAATTCTGTTACAGGGTGGCCAGGTATCAGAAATAAAAAATAGATAAATATGTTAACAAAATTGTTGCTACCCTGGAAACAACTATGTATTATTGTAAGAATAAAAAATTTTAAGATGATATGGCAACCTTTGCAAAGTTAATCCTGTCGTAAGGAAAATTTAAAACGAATATTGCAAGCATGTAATTTTAATTAAAAACTAATTATTAAAATTCTCTGCGAATTAAAACATTTCTTAAAATACTATGGTTAATTTATCAAAGTTATCAATGTTATAAAAGTAATAATTAAAGAAAAATATATCAATAAATTTCAATGTCAAGTCAAAAAAAATTTAACATGCTAAAAAGAAATTTGCTTTAAGGGAAATAGAAAAAAGTCGGTTCAAAAAGATTGCCAACATTCTACGATATTACACAATAGTAGCTGATTAAGTAAAATATACATATATATATATGTACATATTTATATGTGAAAGATAATAACATTTAGMAGGGATGTCCAATTTAGGAAATAGAACGTAAAGTATTTAATAAATTAAAAAGGAAATAAATGGAATAAGTGCCTTTTTAGCGAGTTATAAGTCTTGAACACAATGGAGCTGCTCGAAGATTCAAATCGCATATATTAGATTAGTTCAACTGCAGGTGCCTCTCTTTCATCTGATATGCCTCAGAGACCAGTGGCGGTATATTAAACATATATTAAGATTTATTTCGGGCGAAACTTGCGAAGTCAATCACCCTGAGATTCATTGACCTTGCTAAAGGTTAAAAAAAAAACAAAGTTATTTTTCTTATTTAACCTAAACAAAAGAGGCCATTCGCTTCATAATAACTTAAGTACCCTGGTTAAATGTAAACAAAAGGGTCAGCGTTGTTGTCTTCTCTGTGATCACTGACCTCGGGAGGATTGTTGATATTGCTAAAGGTTTACAAATGGGATAGCTTTATGAATTTGAATATACGCCTTACTCTGAACATAATGTTAGCATTATGCTAAAAAGTGGCCCTAAACTCTATATGCCCAACTAATTTCACGAACTTTTTACTTATTTATTAAAAATCCTAAACTTCTATGACAATTTTCATTGCTTTTAATCAAAGTTCACTGTACGCTAAAATTTAAACATTGCATGGTGAACTCAAACTCCGAAGCAAACGCAAATGTGAAAAATTTTCTCCTAACTTTTGCATTAACAGCTTAACTGCAACAATAATATGCTGAAAAAATACAATAGCAAAATGTGCGCAATGCGTTCTGTGGAGTGTCGCCGAGTGCTTGTTCGTTGGGCGCCGCCACAAGCCACAACTAAAGCAGAAGTGGAACATTAACAGCTCTTGACAGCTAATTAGAAACGACACCTATTTTGAAGTAAATAATATTTTTTTTGTTCTTTTGCAATAAATAACGTATATTTATTATGTTTTCACTTATTTCATCAAAACTTGTGTTAAACTTAAACTGTAATACTAAACATTTTGTTTAAAATTCGTTTTTGTTTTGAAGAATTTAACAAAAACATGTGGAATCAACGATTTGACTGTGACAACTAATTAGAAACGAAAATATTTTATTAAGAAAAAATAATGATTTTACAAAAACTTGCTTACTTTCATACATCATACCATCAGGACCCAAGCGATTAATTTTTGTTACATCGTTCAAAATGACACACCTCCGTTTGTGTATTGTCTTAGACCAATAAGATTTGGCAAAGTTTACGAGTCGTTTCTACGAATTTTAGTCAGAAGTGGGTTTCTGCGTGCTGCGTTGCTGTGAAGTCCAGACTCGATCAAAAGTCGGGCAATTATTCTCTTGGATATTTGGACATCGTATTCACCTTGAATTTCATATATTGTAGAATGTCAGTAGAACTCATTTTTGAGTCTCTTCGTGAGATACTATTAATTCAGCGGTCTATTTCTGTTGCAGTTTTTCGGGGTTTTGTCTTTGCTTGCAATATTGGAAATATTTTTAAAATTCTGTACATGCTTAAGGACATTCAAAACACATTTTTTTTGAATATTTGATATTATTCCAAATTTCTTTGCCCGTCTTTCCAGACCGGCGAAGGAATTTGTAGAGCGTTTCCTCTACAGCTTCTTTGGTGGCAACACTTCGAAACAACAACAAAAAGATTAACAACAAAATGTTGCTGTTGGAAAGCTATGCAAGCGGAAATATGGCGCGCAATATCTGCTGTTACAGGTGCGTGCGCTGTGCGTCTATTATGCTATGCTTGAGCATATAGAGCGCTGAATCGTAACGTAGCCCTCTTTTAGCTACCTCCTGCGGGCTACTAACTTCCCGTACAGCGTTAAGCGACCTTAGGCGGCACTGAGCCTATAATGAGCTGATGTGCTATTGCGTTTGACAGGTACCCGTTGTTAACCTAATTATTCAACTCACATCGGCTACATTCTTATCGGTCTACGAAACTATTAGTTATGCCTTAACATTCACTCATAGCTCTGCACTGCTTCGAAATTAAATTCTTTATTTATACTGTTCCATCCAAGATGAACCAATCTGACTCTACACATAAACCTAATTAAAACAAGTAAGGAAGGGCTAAGTTCGGGTGTCACCGAACATTTTATACTCTCGCATGATAAAGTGATAATCGAGATTTCAGGCGTGGTT
>NW_017537435.1:51527-56999 GCF_001853355.1 Bactrocera latifrons
ATATCTGACTCTTTTAGTTTTAGGACTTACAAACAACCGTTATGTGAACAAAACTATAATACTCTCTTTAGCAACTTTGTTGCGAGAGTATAAAAATACAAGATAGGTATTTTTTTACGTTGAGAAAATATAAGAAAAACCCAACGACATTTATTTGTTCAATTTCAGAAAATACTAAATACATTTTATACATTTATAATGCCCATACCTCGGACACTGTCATTACGATGATGCCATATTGCATCAATTCAGCAAATTCGTAACAGTCCCACCGAAAGACCTTAAGTTTTTCGAAAATTATTGGCGACTTGGACTAGTTAGAACTTCATTTATACTCTATGTCTACAGGTAGAATACATATCTTTTGTTTTCTTCTGTGTAAAATGTTCGTTGTCGTTCGAATTGCCACGGAACGCAGCAAATTAACACCGCTGGGACAAAGTTCTATTATACGGCCTACTGCCCATTGAACTGGTGGAAAATTCTCACATTTAATCAGCACTAATTGGGCCAATAGCACTCGCTCTGATTCTCTTCGCCACTCCTTGCGTTCCTGCAGTGTTGCCAAATACTCATTTTGCCATCTGATCCAAAACACCTTGATAATAGCCTGTCGCTCTCTCCACTGTTTTACGCCTTTAGCCGATGAATTTTCTTGAATTGCAAACGGAAATTTAAGAACTAGTGGTTCCTCTATTAAAAAATGTCCAGGCGTCAAAACTTAAAGGTCAGATGGACCATCATTCAGCGGATGTAAAGGACGTGAAATAAGTATCGCTTCGATTTGGGTAAGTAGGTTGATAGTTGTTCAAAAGATAGTATTCGCAGAAAAATGGCACCAACTAAATGAACTTCATCGACTTTACTGCTGCCTCGAAAATTCCTCCCTGGTGGGGAGCTGCAGCAGTCATGAACCGCCATTCTGTACAGTTCCCACTTAAATGTTGAAATACCTACTTTTTGTACCATACACTCCGTTGCCTTGCGTATCTCTCTGGCTGCTCCCACAAACGCTGTACCATTATCACTGTATATGCTTCACAGCGACCACGACGAGCTATAAAACGTTCATAACAAGCAATGAAAGCTATTGTTGTTAAGTCTGTTACCACGTCTAGATGAATTGCTCTTGTTTTGTGACACACAAAAACCGTAATCCACACTATCTGCTTTCTCACTTTTGATCGCTATCGGTCCATCATTATCTACTCCTGTGTGTAGAAAAGGCTCACCTGCTCTGACTCTGATCGGAGGGTAGGTCTGTCTTTACTGTGAGTGTAAATTGATCTTGTTTGACCTTCCATTTTAACCCCAACACTGATGCTTTCTCTTCATCCGAAAACATGTATGATCCTTCATCTTCTCCCAAGTTCATTTCCTCCATAAGTTTCTTCGAATTCGACTTCCACTTTTTCATTTCGAAACCGCCGCTTTTAGAATATTATGAATTTCTTTTGTCAATTGCATCGCGTCACTTTCATTCCTAGCTCCAGTGGCACAATCATTCATATATATGTGGGTGCATCTGGGAATTCTTTTTCTGCATCCCTCGCACACTGTATCACTGCTCGAACAGCATTAAATACAGATGATGTCAAACCATATGTTACGACCTTTAACCAATATTCTTTTATCGGTTCATCAGTATTCTCTCTCCAAAAAATACGCTGTAGATCCCATTGACTTTGGATTACTCGCACTTGCCGGAACATTTTTTTAATATCGCCTATGATACCAATTTTATGTCTGCGAAACCGGAGAATAATAACTTGCATTTCATTGAGAGAAATACCTCTATCTGTACGGCAGCTGGCATCAAAGGCTACCCTGAATTTCTTTGTGACACAATGATGTAGTATGTGATACACCTGTTCTCCAGCTTTTGCAGCCCTCGATACCGTTTCCACATGTCCTGACGTCTCACATTCCCTCATAAAGTCTAAATATTGTCTCTTTAGTTTGGAATCTCTACTTAATCTTTTCTCTAACAAAATAAATCATCGCAATGCTATTTCTCTTGAAGTTCCAATATCACCAATATTTTCCTTCAATGGAATTGAAACAACAAATCTACCGTCCGCATCTCTTGAATATGTATCAACAGATATATTTTCAACTTTTTCTTCTTCTTCAGTCCTTTTAGAAAACGAACATACTGTATCAAGTTGCCAGAACCGCCTGACTAACTCACCCAATTCTTCAATGCTTGTGCAATAAAGTAAAACATCGAATTCCCTGTTTCGATACTGCCTTTTATCTCATGGGCTCCACAAACTACCATACCTAAATGAGCCTCAAGATAAACAGCTCCTTCAAAATCATGTGAATGCTCCGTGATCAAAATCAAAAGTTTTTACATTCAGTATCACCTGGTGGTATGGTATATTTTACTGTTGTACTGGTTTCAACGTACAATCAGGTAACATTGGTTGCCAATTGTTTTCTTTTGGTAGAACCCAAAATTCTTCCTCAATGTACCCATCTGATTGAAACCACGGTCTTATCTTCAGTACTATCCGTCGACTAACCCCAAAATATTTCCCTTCTATACCTACCATCTTGCGTGATGTTAGCAAACACGGCAACTGATATTTTTCAACGATACTGGCGGCTTTAAAGTATGGTTGTGCCCCACAGTTTAGTAGTGCTTATATTGGTCCAAAAATCTGACCATTTGCTTCCAGCCTTATAGATATAGGCAACAGTGCAGGCTTCGAATCTAAATTGAAAATAAAAGTCCTAGAATAGTCTACATTGGAATTTATTTCATTCTCAGCTGCCTAATGATCCTTTTTTATACCACTTAGCGATTTACGTTTTTTTAATAAATGTTCTTGCTTATTGCTATTGATAGTAATCAAGTCCTCTGGAATATTTGATTGCACAGGATGGGCATATCCAACTCCTAAATCATTATGGCGTTTGGTGCTACTTCACATTCTCCTTTTAACTTTCGCCTGAGATGAGGTTCTTCAATCTTAAGAGTTAGGGCTTGTTTTGCCATCTCTCCCTTTGAAAAAAGCAAGCTATTATGGTTTGCGTGCCCTGGACAACGAGTACAACCTTCTTGAAAGCAATTACCAGCWCCATGCCCCTTTTTGAAGCAATTCTGGCAGATATCGTTGCTTCGCACAAAGTTCTCACGAGATCGCAAATTTAAAGCTACAAACTCATCTCACACCCAGAGAGGATGATCACCACCACAGGTAATACATGGAAATGATCTTTTCTCACCTCCTGCCATACGTTCACGTTTATCATATGTGCTTCGATTATTATATCAATTACCAAGGCATCTTTGGAGCTGCAGCTTGGCGATCCAAGAAGTCTAGCATTTTTGGCTGTGGGAGTCGCTGTGCCTCGTTGTAATTTCCACTGCCTACTCGTTTCTGGATCTAGTCTTTCATGCAACATATGAACAATAATCATATCCCAAGCATCGACCGGGATTCCTTGTGCTCGTAGTTGTCGTTCATCTGTTACATTGGACATTACGCCTCCTATAATTGGCAAAGGAATAAACTGTCGTAAATGTTCACGCCAAATCGGATACTTGCGGTCTTATAACTGATTGAATCGATCCCAAGCCTCTATATAATTATCATCGGTAAGCTGCCATTCACCTAGAGTTTGTGCAGCTCTACCAATCAGCGACTTCTGTAAGTAAGATAATTTAAAAGCTGGTGAAACAATATTATTTTCATGTATAGCAGCAGAAAACTGATCACGAAACCCAGGCCACATCGTTAAAGTGCCATCAAAGTTACCCCACGTATTTTTTAAATCATGTTGTCGATAAGGCATATTTACTTGTACCGACATAGGTTGCTTCTCAAGCATAGTCGGCGCTATTGCTAGTTTCTTGACCTTTGTAGACAATATGGCTTGTGCTGTAAAATAGCGCAGCTCCACTATAGCTGCAATGTCGTCATATGCACCAGCTTGTGTAGTACCTTGATCCAACTGCTTCTCATGTGCATCTACAAACCGTGCTTAGTAAACGACCAACTTTTCCGCACGAACTTTCACTTCCTCCTGCCAAGCCTTTTCAAAATCAACATGTTGGCAGTAATCCAAAATTCTTGAAATTGATTTTAGTAGGCTGTACAAAAGGTCTTGTCCTCCTATTCTGCTGTTATCTCTCAACAATCGCAACAAAAAAAAAATTTAATTCTGTATCAACAACTCAAATAGATATATTCCAGATGAAATCTTACAGGAAATAGGAACGTCTTGTCACAAACTGTTCTTTTTCACGATTAAATAAAAAAATTAATCACCAAATATTCAAAGCGGACACCAATATCTGTGCGCATTTGTGTAAATACATATATACATATATACATATGTACATACTACATAAGTTGAATAAGTCCTTTGGTGCCAGTTGCGTTTGTACTAGCTATTCGCTCGACTTGGTGAACAAGCTCAAACAGTTCCAAGTGGGTTGTTGTTTTTGAAAATTAAAGTATACTTTGAATAAAATCAAACTTGATTGCTTGGCTGCTTGGCTGCTAAAGACTTACTAGCTTTATTGAGAATATAATTTTGTGGCTTAACTTAAAATTGAACTAACAGCTACCTATGTGTTAGTTCATATACCTTATTCTATATACTTAATTCTATGAATTACAAAACATGTAGGAAACTGGAACTGCAGCTATTCATACGTTGTGGTTCCTTTTATTGCCAACTTTGTTTGTTTAGTCTATTGGCAGCTAGCATCTGATTGCGAGCGCTGCCAACTGGCGTGGGAGCATAATGACTTCAAGGTTGATGGGAATCATCCAAAACTTCTGATGTCGCATGTTCCCTGCGAATGGATTTAGCGTAGTGATGTGATGTTTAGAGTGGAAGTCATGGCGTGGGAGTCATGTGTTAACTTATATCACGATAATAAGGGCAGTTTTCAATTTTATATTATATATTAGCTTTCCACTCTCTCTCTATTATAAGAATATACTAGAAATCATTTATATTTTTAGAACTTTCACAACATAGTACACATATGTATATTATTTTAGTCCTTATGACGCCATGAAACATATACTTACATATGTACATTTATTCATCATCAGCTTTTTCACAAATATGCATATATTATTAGTAATAATGCCATCTAGTGGACTGTACAAACATGGTTTATGCTCTTATCTATGTATATATATATATAGAAGCATATTAACATATGTAAATAGATATCTTCCACAAATKTTTTAGAATTCTATTCCTTTCTCTCTTCTCACTTCTCTTTTTTTATAAACTTTATTAATAACACTAATATGTAGTCTTATTAAAAACTTCAACATATCTTTCTGTTTAAACTCAATTTCCAATTGATGTTTTTCTATAACGGCTAACGAATTGCCAATTTGTATACATATGTATGTCAAACGACAAATTACCACCCAGGATTATATTCTACTGCAATTGCACAAAAAAAAAAAAAAAAAAAAAAAAAAAAATTAAAAA
>NW_017537435.1:57031-90307 GCF_001853355.1 Bactrocera latifrons
AACTGATTTAACATTAAATAACAAGTAATATCCCAATAAAATTTAACAGATATTCAAAGTAATTCAATATAATCACTTAAATAACGTAAACACTTGCATTACTTAATATCTTTTAAAGTGTTGATCATCAAAATTTCAAATTTATATGTAGCTCAAATGCTAACATAATACCCTGATTACCATGAAAGTAGCAAAAAAAGTGTTACACAACACCCKAAGATTTTCTAGAGTTGAGTACATGTATGTAAACAAAGCAAAGGTTTATTACTGTATGTACTGAGTGCGACAGCTTGCGCATGCCACAACACACATAAATTCTCACCCCAATCCTCGCTCACCAAACGCTGCCAATCACGAATCCGGTTCGACATAGACCAAATGTTCCATCCAAGATGAACTAATTAAGACTCTACACAAAAACCGAATTAAAGAAATAAAAGATAGGTGTTTTTTTACGTTGGGAAAATAACACAAAAACCCAACGACATTTATTTGTTCAATCTCAGAAAATACTAAATACATTTTATACATGATGCCTATTGCATCAATTCAGCAAATTCGTAACATATACATTTGCATACCGAAAACTCTACAGCTATTGCATTAAACTTTATCATTTTTTAGCGCGCCTAACGTTACGATATGCTTAGCTACTGCTACGCCAGTTTTCAATTCATGAAAGCTTCAAAATTCTTGTTGAATTGTTGCGCAAATCGCTAAAAGAAGACTACTTCACATAATTTTTTACGACGACGGCGTTTTGATTAGTTTCATGCTATAGTACGAGCATAATGATGTCTAAGGACATGAAGTGAGTCAAAATTTAGGCGGCGTACTTTTTTTTTGTAAAAGAAAGGAAAATAAAAATGTGAGAGGAAAAGAGTGGAGTTCTTGGTTTATTCGCATATTTACCTCAAATGTAGAATCGTTTCTTTTAGGGGATGTTCCTAATGGCTGTAAAATGCATCGCGTAGTCGAATGAAGATTGCCAAAAATATATATTAAAAAAAGTGGACTAAATGCAAATTTAGTTCTCCACAATCATGACACGCTTGTTATTTTTCACAATATTTTAATTTTTTTCAGAACCATAAACTTGAGTGTAATGTTAATACTTCCTGGAAACTCAAACTATTAATTGAATTTAATTAAGAAGTATTGGTGCGACGTTTTAAAAAATTGTTGCTATATAAAATTACATAAGTAGCAATAGTTTTCCACCCCGAAACGATTTTTTTAATTCCAAAATATCTGAATTATTTAAAATTATAATATTATAACAGATATCTGAAAAATAGGCAATTCCGGGACTTACTTTTTTACTGTTAGAAGCAAGATTTTAATCTTATCTTATCCCGAATAAATTTTAAAATCCCGAAAATCTTTGACTTTTAAACATGTTCGATATATATCTGAAAAGATAACCAACAAGACTTTTCTTATGTTGAAATTTCGAAATTACAAATTTCGTTTTATTTTATTTTGCTATTAAGGGGTCAGTAGGGTAATCTTTTTAATTTAATTCTTTTTTTAATTTTCTGTTCTTTTAAACCCTTAGAATTAATGTAGAAACCCACTTTACAATTGGAAGATTTCGAAAAAGGCCCAAAAATAATAGTACCGCTCGGAGTTCGGAGTGCTCGTCATGAACTCCAGGCACTTTAAACTCGTTTTTCTCAAACCACAATTTTTTAAACTGGCGGACATGATTCCGGTCAAACTAGTCAACCGATTTGCTTAATTTTATTTTTAAATACTTCTCAAGCACCAATTGCATTATTTTATTGACATGTTGATTATCGGTTGATGTTGAGGGCCGCCCTGAACGAGGTTCGGCGTCAAGGTGTTCTCGACCCTCTTTGACTAATATAATATTATATATATGCTCGACAACCAACTATCACCGAAGGCTATGCTTTACAATAAAGATATTATTATTATTGTTGGACCCTAATATGATGTAAATTCTAACGACTAAACAACATTTATAAATCGTTCAACTTTATTATGAAAATTCACGCACCGTAAAAAAAGTGTCACGCCTCAACTCGGACTGATGTATAGAACGACTTGGCGCCTTTTATGTCGAGCTCTTAAATCGGAAGCGTACAAACAACTTGAAGAGATTCAAGAGCTGCCATCTCATCCAAAAATTAGGGTTTAAAACTCAAGTGATGGTTCATCTGAGACGAAGCCGCGGCCAACATTTTAAAGAGGTAGTCTTCAAAAAAATAAAGGCCAAAGAATGTTCTTTTGAATGATAATTCCAATCATCTGGAATCTCTCCTGTTCTGTTGTGTAATTTCGAGCTCCTGCAAATTTGTTTAATTTATATTTTAAAACTTTAGTGAGAATTTTTGAACTAAGTGATCCGTGAGGATAAGTATCTCTGTGATATTTAATTTAATATTAAAGCATTTGAAATTTACTTCAATTGTGTGTTGGTAATTTTAATTTATTCCGCCGAGTCACTTTCAATTTGTTTTTGTTGGTATATTCTTAAATCGTGCAATTGTTGGTGTTAACTTATATTGATTATCTAACTTTCTTTATTGTTTTTATTCGTTTTTCATCTTTGTTCACAGCTGTTTGCGAGTTTCTTACTTTTCGTATGTCCCAGTGCATCTCAAACTGCTCGTTACATTGGTTTTTGCTTTTGATAACTTTTATTGTATTTATTTGTTATAAATATTTTTGTCTTTTCTCTTTCTATTTTTATTATTTTAATTTTTATTTAATACTGTTTTTTATTATTGTTTATTATCATTATGACTTGCAATTTTCCGAATTGTTCTGTTAAAGGCGAGTCGGAGAGCTCTGTTTCTTGCCGACTGTGTGACGGGCTTGAGCATATGAAATGTACTGGACTGACATGAAGAATTTTGGATTCTATTCTTGCTAGTAAGGGCTTGCGCTGGTCTTGCATTAAATGCATACCAACTGAAATTGATTTATTTAAAGTTTTTAAGCAGGCGCGCAATAATTTCAAACCCTTGAAACCCTTACAAATAAATTTTGGCATTATGAAACGTTGTTTCAATCATTTAATTGACTAAATGACCAGGAAGAGAATCCAAACCTTCCAATAAACGCAAACGTCCGTCTGATGAAGAGACCACTGCTTCTTCCTTAAAAAGAATACCCCCACCCAATATTGACCTCATAAATCTTTCTTCCCCTTGTCCACAAGGAGAGAAGGTCTTGTCTGCTCAGAATAAAGAGAAAGCTGTTTCTGAGCAAGGTAAGCGAAAAGCTTCTCAGGAGCCGCTTCCAAATAACTGTAAGTCAGGTAATAAAGGCATAATGTGACATCAGTTTCTTGTATTGTAGCAGCTAATTTATTAACTAAGCGTTCGCCAAGGGTTCCTTCGACAACTCCTTCTTCTTTACCGCAGTAGATATTAAAGTCATAGGTATAGCCGGTAAGAGCATCACACCTAAGCCACATTTTAATGTCACGCTTAGTGATCTTCAACGGAAAATATTGTTTCATAGAAGATCGGCCTTTGAACTTCGTCATACTTTCATCAATACTCTGATATGCACTTTCCATCCTTGAACTTAAAAATCGAGATTTCAAGCGGTCCAACACATATAATATAGTTTAGATGCTCCCTCTGGCTTTTCAGGTGAAGCAAAATACATTTTCGATGACAATAGCTGAAATATGTCGCGTGTAATAGCTGATTTTATAGCATCGTTTCCCACATAATAATATTTTCACCAATAGTGTCTAATGGATAGTAGACGATTATGTGACATACAAGAACAATCTTTATTTCTCCAATATCTGTAAGCATTGTATTTTTATGCACCGGTTTAGATTTTCGAACAATTTCTATTCGTTCGTTGGCACATTGCGTAACACGCATAAAAAGGCTTTCTGGGAAAACTTTCATGAATATATCGTAAGGATTATCAGTCCTTTTAAAACGTTGTCCTATGTCTGGAATTCGAAGGCTGCTCACTGTTTTTCTTGGAACAAAAACCACATTGGGAAAAGACCAAATGGTATTATGAAAACTGTATACAGAGTTTACTTCTTGTAAGTTATCTCCTACATCCTCGTCTTGATGATCAATATGCTCAGCATCACTGCTTTCAGTAGTAGACTCCTCACCATCTGTAGGCTTATATACATCACTACTAACACCCGAAAAGTATTCACCTTCATCAGAAGACTCCAAGATATTAGCAATCACATTGCGATCTATTGATTTTGACATCTTTAGTCTGTAAAAAAGTTATAAAATTATTAATTGAAATAAAACGTTGACAATAAATGTGTGCGTCGGATCCTGAGTGGGACCTTTTTAGCCCAACAAGAATACTGATGAGATACATATATCCTACAAACTTATAAATATCAATAATTACAAAAATATAATATAATGTTAGTACTCACCAACTTCACAATATGTCAAAAACACTAACACAACTAATTATTAAGGTCTCAGTCGATTTAAAACCAGTAAACTTACAAATATCACAAAATTCACTGCGAATTGTGAAATACGCGTCCAACCATTCGTTCTATTTTGGCAAATGAACACGTGCTTTTAATTTAAAATACCACGAATGTAAACAAATACCGCTAAGAATAGTATAAGCTACGAAAAGGGACTAATTTCAACTTTTTTAACCACTTATTTTCTACGCTAGGTATCTTTGCAAATACACCGGGACACACAGGACCCGTTCGGATCGAAAGGGTTGATCAGTTTTCGTATGTCTGGACCATTTAGTACGACTCATTGGATAAAATTAATTTGTTAAGATGGAAAACCATGGGAAGTAAGGAAAAAAAATGTAAAAGGTCATAAAAAAACTGACACATACTAGCGCCAAACCCTTTGAGGGTTTTACTATATTGACCTAGTACCATCACCCTGACTTGGAATTTCTCACCCCCCAGATTAGCTGTTGTACTGTGTTATCAAAATGTAAGAGGCCTTAATACAAAACTTTCTGATATGTATTTAAATAGCGTCAGTTATAATTTTTAAATCATTGCTTTCGCAGAAACTTGGTTAAAGCCCCACATTTTTGATAATGAAATATTCAATAGCGAATTTGAAATCTTCAGATATGACCGGCTGAGCAAAATAGGAGGTGGTGTCTTGTTTGCTGTTCATTCTTCAATTCCATCTGAAGAAGTCGATATTCCGCACGCAGACCTCATAGAATTTATGTGCATTCGAATTTGCGCTAATAGTGGCCATATCTTCTTAACTTTATCTTATATACCGCCACAATCGGAATTATCTGTATATACGCTACATGCTTCTTTAATAACAAATATTTTCTCCATGGCTACTAGTACTGATTCCGTGATTTTTTTGGGAGATTCCAATTTACCGTGCGTATCATGGAAATCTATTGATGGTTACATCATTCCTGTTAGTACTCTCTTATGTTTTGACGAGTTTTTAGATGCAATGCCGGAGTTGGGTCTTAACCAAATTAATTTAGTTTCAAACAAGTTTGATACGTTCTTATATTTAGGACTCGTATTATCCTGCTTTGGAAATTAATATCGAAGATATTATACGTAACCCAAAATTGTTCTATGGATTCGTCAACTCCAAACGCCAGATTTCTTATTCTCGGTCCGCACTGAATTATAAATATACTATGTCTAGTGACAATTACAAAATTTCTAATATGTTGGCTGAGTTCTGTAGATCCAATTACTCTCCAAAATTTCCAAAAAATGTTCCGCATCAGCACAAGTTATGTCCGACTTTTGTAATTAATACACCCACCATTTCCGAAGCAGACGTCTTATATCAGTTAAATATGTTAGAACATATAATTATGGCTCAGATATGATTCCCTCGTGCTTTCATAACAAATGTGCCAAATATATATACCAACCCTTAACAAAACTATTTAATTCATCTCTTATGCAAGGCTTATTTCCATCCACATGGGAAAAGTCATTTATAATTCTTCTATAATACTTCTAAAATGGGTTGCTTCTTATCTTAGTAATAGAATTCAACAAGTCTTATTTAACGATACCTTTTTCTGGCATAATCAATGTTCCCTCAGGCGCTCCTCAAGGTAGCCATCTTGGCCCAATTCTGTTCTTGTTATTTAATGACATATCAACTGTTATTAAGTATTATAGATTTCTATAATATGCTGACGATGTAAAACTTTTTAAAACATATACTTCAAACAGCGAAAGATGTCAGTTGCAAACAGCCTTAAACAACCTAGTTTCTTGGTGTAATAGAAATGGCATGCCATTGAACCATAAAAAAACAAAACGATGTGCTTTTCACGTAGAGCTGTAGACCCTACTTCATACGCAATACAAAACTTTAGGTTGGAGCAAGTATGCAGTTTTGTTGATCTGGAATTAACTATGGACTCCAAACTCAGTTTTAATCTTCACGCATCTTCCACGGTTTTTAAAGCTAACAGGCGCTCTTAGTTTTGTTAAACATTGGTCTAAAGAATTTAGAGATCCGCTTATAATTAAAAAAATGGCTGCCATATTCTATAAATTTAGAGTTATTACACATCCGAGCTTCCAATTCGTAGATAAATTGAGCAGAGAACTCCCGAATAGCCACATTTCCACACCACAACTTTTGTGTGGTAAATGTTTGTAAAACGTATTGTCACTACAGTAAATTCATTATCGAAATCATAAAATCATTGGTCTGTCGGAGAAAATTTTCCCTGCTGCGAGCGTGCTCACTTTATAGAGCTCCAGCAAAACCGTTAGCCAAACGACTTGAATGCGCGTTGTTTGCTAGCAAAAAGTTCTTCTATTTAATTTATAGCTAGCAGCCAAGTGCAAAAGGGTCCAGAGCAAAGAAAGTTAATGGTAACGGGGCTTTCTAAGGCGAACCCGATCCCCAATCGATGACGTTGGAGCAGACGTTCTATTGCCCAACAACGAAGAAGCTCGAATAGCAATTACCCGTCTGAGGAACAATAAAGCGGCGGGGGACGATAGATTACCGGCCGAGCTATTCAAACACGGCGGCGAAGCACTGATAAGGAGCATGCATCAGCTTCTTTGTAAAATATGGTCGGACGAAAACATGCACAACGATTGGAATTTAAGTGTGCTCTGCCCAATCCACAAAAAGGTAGACTCCAAAACCTGCGCCAAATAATAAGGGATAAGTCTCCACAAGCGGCCAGATATTCACTATGCGCCAAATCTTGGAAAAGACACACCACGTCTTCGTCGATTTTGATATTTGATATCATCGGCCTCAACACCTGCGCCGTTTGTTTTGCCTTCTCCAAACTGGAGAAGGAAGCAAAGCAAATGGGTCTAGACGAAATATCTCCTCTCATCAAGCAAAACATTCGTCGTGTTCCCAACTAGGCTATCTCGTCACTGTTGGCAACGTCCGGTGTGTTTAACGTGGATACCTGCTGACGACAGCTTTACTCCATCCTCAACGACCCCAAAGTCCCGAATGTACTTGTACGTCAGTCGGCCGTTGGGGCTATTATCCTAGGAGCCTCTTGCTCCCTAGATATCCCTCCCTCTTCACATCATCCTCGGTAATCCAGTCATTCCGCAGCAATGAAACACTCAAGCCCCTTCTTAACCTGAATGCAACAGCACGCTGTATGACAATCAGGTCAAGAGGGGGTGCACCTAATAAAACCTGCATCACGTCCGTTGGAACGGTGCGACATACAGGAAAATAAGCAAGCATCATACGCTGGATTGGGAGGAGTTTTTGAGACCCCCGGACAGTCGCGGCTGCCTCCCACCATACAGGGTCTCCATATGTGGTACAGGGCACAAACAAACCACGATATATGGTGCGGACAGCACGACGTCCGAGACTCCAATCGCTCCTCAAAATGCGGCGTATTTTGCCTACGGTTGCCTGCAGTCGCTCTTTTAAATACGCCAAGTGTGGAGCAAAACACATCCTTTCTCTCATGGTCAACCCTAGATATTTGACTTGCGTCACACATCTGATGCTAACGCCATTCACACAGATAATCGGTGGACCAACTACCACACCCCAAGTATTCAAGATCTCTAAGAGATCTTCTCCCGCTGGTTCTAACTCAGACTGCGAGCGACCTTAGAACATAAGAAGAAGGCCGTTTGCATTCGAACAACACTTACACAGTGGCTCGAGCTGCCCAAGCCGAGTGTCCATAATAAGAATATGTGTATTAATTGAACACAGAAGCGGACAGAAATAGTAATAATTACATCCCAGATGGATTGATCGAACTTGACGAAACTAATGAAACGGATATTAACACGGACAAGAACAGATGACAAAGACACAGTTCAAATTGATCAGCGGCGGGAGCAAGTCGCTCATATTAAAACTAAGGCTGATATTAAATATAAGAAAACTTAAATCTAAAACTAATATTGTTGAAAACTAAAACTTTGTTTGAATTAAATAAAAATAAATAAAGTGTGTTAAAAATAAAACATTTCCTACATATATGGACCGACGATGGGATCCTGCGGGCAGCCACGAACCACTCCAATCTCCACATTTCATTCATGCCGACAAGAGATGCCTTTCTGTCCGAAAAATAACTCCACCAAAGAGTAATTTCCGGACGGCCAAGCTCCTCCAGCCGTTGCACCACTTGATCCCAGCTTAGGTAATCAAACGCCCCCTTGAAGTCAACAAATATGCCAAGGACATGACTCTTTCGCTCCTGATCTTATCGGGGGCTTTCAGGAAAGGAATAACCTTGGCAATTTTCCACTCCCGTGGAAAAACATTCCTCCCAGACGCACTTATTAAAAATGGCCTCCAGGTATTCCGAATTGAACTTCCCCAAGCTTTTACACATCTGTCCCTTCAAACCATCAAAACCTGGGGGCGTTTAGACCTAACCAAGCCAAGGGCGTACACCAACTCCCCTTCAACTAATGGAGGAACAGGCACCCCTTGTGCTTGAGGTATCTGTACCGCCGACCTAGGAAAGAACGCACCTAACAGGGGGTTCTGTTCTCCACGACGATAACAGAGTGTCACCCACGCGAAGAGAGGTGACATCCTCCCTTCTACGACCCCGGCAGATCCTATAGACCTGATCCCAGGGGTCGTTCCTATTCTCTGTCACAAAACTCCTCCAATCTTCCTCTTTAACTTTAACTAGCATCTCCTTATGCTCCCTATCCGCACAACAAAATTCTTACCTAAGCTGGAACAGCATATCAGAATTGGACCGTCGGGCGCATTGAAACCTTCGCCTCAATCGCCGGACAGTCCCCCTCTTCAAGGTTAGCTCACGCGTCCACCATTTCATTCTGCTAACTCTAGAACATTAATACCAAAAACCCTATCATTCACCCCCAAACCACCTCATAGAGACGAGCAATTTGCTCACTTGACGAACTTGAACTCAAACTCCTCCCTCAAACTCAAACTCCTCAAAAACCCTAAGCGATAATCCCAACACCACGTCCCTAACGGATAGTCCATATTGGTTCCAGTCAATACCAGAGGTACGCCGTCGCCGCAATGGACTCTCATAAGGCAAGGGAGAGGATTGAGGGGTAACAATAATTTGAATGAAATTATGATCACTCAATCCCCACCCTCCCTTAACCTCCAATCTAACACTGAAAGCCCTACTTGCTGCCTCATTCATAAGCGTCACGTCAATGCCTCGCCTCGACCGTGGCTTTGGTATCCAAAAAAACGCCGGGATACCTTACTAAACCACATCGAGGACGAAGCATTCGCATACTACACGCAAGTAGTAGTAGCTTATTCATGTAGCCCAGGTAGGGCTCTAGGGGCTCGCTGAATTGACAATAAATACTAGCGACAACCATCCTACCGAACTCCCGTTCTATAGATACACATACACCCAGTTGTGAAGAATCCACAACTACGCAATCGTGGCGTGGATTATTCACAGCTATTGCGGCATGAGCTCTAAGCTCAGTGACGACCTTAAAACCCTCAGGGAGACCTCGAACCACATCAGTGGTGGCGTAGGGCTCCTGGAGTAGAGCCATACCGCAACCACTCTCAACCATGCAACCCCCCAATTCACACATCACGGCATAGGAGCCCTGACAGTTAAGCTGGATGATCCCACCCATCAGTGTTTGGCAAGGGCGCGTTCAACAAGACCACAATATATAGGGCAGACAGCTGACATCATAAGATGCCCAGCTGGTCTACCATTGAACGTACAGCTGCGGCAATGTGGTGCATTGAATTTCTTGTTATTCGCCACTCTCTCTCTTTCTCTCTCAAGAACAGAAGGAGTGCGAATAACCGCCCCACCAACCTTGATTGGTCTAACTTCGTGGACCCTCACACCAAGTGAGGGACCCACCTAATTGACCACTTTATTTATAATTTAATTAGAGGAAGTTGCAGGTCCCTTACTCCTGCCCACGACCGACCAGGTTTCAACAGGCTTCGGCGCCACCGATGCGATTGCTTCCAGCACAGGTGCTGGAGGTGCAGGCATTGGTGCCGGCGGAGCCTTCATTGACCTGCTCGGCGTTGGGGAGTGCCTCCAACAACTTTCCCTAAGGGAATTCACTTAACCGTGAAGATGGGCATTTTCAGTTATGATCGCCATCAGGAGCGCCTCGTATTTTGAGACAAGCTCCGACATCAACTTCGCAGTCCCTATCTCTAAATTCTTGGTCGCAAAGACCAGCTCATTGAGCTCCCACGTAATTAGCTTGGCAGCCGCAACATGGCTGACAGCCCCACCCCCAACAACAACAGCCACCCGCTTAGCCTCTTTATTGGCACTCTAGACACGAGTGCCCGCTTTCGCAACGCCTTTGCCACCCTAGCCGGATGGGCTTTCACAGCGGAGGCCCCGCTTGCGCTACCGCTACCTCCCTCGTTTCGCAACGACCCCATGCTCGCACCCGCTTTCGCAGTGGTGGCCAAGTTGGCACTCCCGCCACAACTCTCGCTCCCTCCCTTATTTCCAACCTCTAGACGCGGCGATGACCTAAACGCGCCTCACTAAGCGGTGGTGACCTTACCGCTCCCGCCGCCTCCCCCTCGCCACCCGACGTAGAGTCATCCACGATTGTAGAAGCGGGGGAATCTCCGCATCCAGCGAGGGTCTTTGTCCTCCTTTTTCGTCCAGGAGGCATCTCGCTTACAGACTACCTTCTCAGCCGAACTGATTCGCCGGCGTAGCATTAACGCAGAGGGCTCTTTTTCAGAAAGATTTTGGAGCAGCTGCTCTCCAGGTATATGCGTCTGAACGCGCTGAAAACTGCGACTCACGCGTAGGCCCGCTCAGTAAAATCGACCACCCAAGCGGTCGATTATAGCGTGCTCGCCGTGGCACAGCCCACAACCGCAACCAGTGGTCAGATTAATTGACCGCCGAACGGACAATGTCCCCGTTACGGTCCGGAGTCGACTGATGTGGCGCTGAGCCGAATCCCATCGTGGGCTAAACGGTACGCTTTTACGACCGTTCGTCCTCACAGGAGTCGCAATCTTAAACGCTGGACAGGCGCTTGCACCCTTGAGCAATTCTAACCAGATCTTCTTGATACCGAGCTAACAAAGCGCCAGAGGCTCGGTACAGAACTACTGTAAGGCAGTTCAGTTAGCAAGAATGCCAACAACACGGTGCTGCACTGAAACCGTGCGAGGCTTCCGCCAATAACAACAACGTCACTGTTGGCAGTCATAACTTTGAAGTTGTAGATAGTTTCGTCCACCTTGGAACCGGAGTAAACACCACCAACAATGTCAGCCTAGAAATCCAACGCAGGATAACTCTTGCCAACAGGTGCTACTTCGGATTGAGTAGGCAATTGAGAAGCAAAGTCCTCTCTCGACAAACAAAAACAAAACTCTATAAGTCACTCATAATTCCCGTCCTGCTATATGGTGCACACGCTTGGACGATGCCAACAACTGATGAGTCGACAGTGGGAATTTTTGAGAGAAAAGTTCTGTGAAAGATTTATGGTCCTTTGCACTCCGGTGGAAGGACCAGGTGGAGAAGGACCTGGCTACGCTTGGAATAGCCAATTGCGCCACGTAACGAAAAGAAGAAACGACACGCGCGCTGTTGTTAATTCGGCTATAATCGCGTAAGCGGTGTCTACGCCAATTAAGAAGAAGAAGCAAACCAGTTGAAGGCAAAACTGCATATTAATATTTTATGATTTCATTAAACATTAGCCCTAAATGTATTTACAATACAAAAGCGAAATCGAGAACACTTTCTGTGAAAGGACACTTTCAAGAAAAGGAAAACAAAGCAAAGCATTAATAGAGTAAAACAACAAGAAAGCCGTTGGTGAGGAGAGGAGAGGAGAGGAGAGGAGAGGAGAGGAGATGAAAAGAGGGCAAGGCTAATTGTCTGACATATGAGGATATTGAAATCTTCGTACAGAGAGGCTCGTACAAACAAAGTTATGACCAAATATTAGGGTTACCAAGTCTAAAACAAATGTTTTAAAAATGAAGGCTAACATGTTTTTTCTAGTGAACAGTAAATATATAGTGTTGCCACCATATAAAATTACGTAGAAAAAATTAAATATAATAGATACTACATGTTTTTTCTATGAAACTAAAAAAGTATACTATAAATAAGAAACAAAATTTAAAAATTGAGCATCTGTTGCCAACTTTCTCAAAATACACAAAAAAGTGTTATATAATTCTGTTACAGGGTGGCCAGGTATCAGAAATAAAAAATAGATAAATATGTTAACAAAATTGTTGCTACCCTTGAAACAGCTATGTATTATTGTAAGAATAAAAAATTTTAAGATGATATGGCATCCTTTGCAAAGTTAATCCTGTCGTAAGGAAAATTTAAAACGAATATTGCAAGCATGTAATTTTAATTAAAAACTAATTCTTAAAATTTTCTGCGAATTAAAATTATTGAAAAAAGAAGTGCGATAATGCACCTTCTCATACTGCATTGGTTATTCGTGATTATTTCGCCACATTTCGATTAAAATCGTGCCGCAACCACCGCATTCACCTTCTTCTTCAGCAAATGCACATGAACACTCCGAAGGCACCGCTTTGACTCAATTGAGGGTATAAAAGCTGAATTGATGAAGGATCGGATTGCCATCATAACGGAGTGCAATGATGATTGGAAAATTCGTTTGAAGGAGATGAAATTAATAAAACTTTCAATTTGATCACGTATCTCACCTCTCTAACATTCCGTTTAAGGTGAAACCCAAGGTAGATATCAATGCAGCCGCCGACATTTTTGACTTTGTTTTACGGAGCTCATCAAAACTCAGCTGATATGAACTTCAACTAAATACTCTTCTCTTCTTCTGACTCTCATCCTCTCATCCTGAGCTTCTATAGCCCTTTAGAATAAACACGACAGTCTTCGCTAAGAAATGGAAGCTTGTCACGGATTCCCGAAAAACATGCTTTTCCGCAATTGAGGATTCTCTAGTATCCGTAACCCTAAAACTGAAAAACTGTGCAATCCTTCAAGGATTCAGCCTCTAAATCTAGGTTATCTGGCTATTATACAATTCTTGATGTAAACAATTAGTTTAAAGTTCCTCAAAGTTCCTCTTCTAACATATACAAAGTGAAATGAACAGGTGCTAACAGTGACGTTAATCCCAAGATGCGAGGAATCTTTGTGTGTGGCCTCCAGATACTTTGCCTTAACCTTATTCACCACAAGACCAATCTCATTCGCTTTTTTTCTAGGCTTTAAAAGACTGCACTGACGATCTTGTTTTTAAGGCCTACAATGTCAATATGATCTGCATACTGCAGTAGCATTTGTAATTTTATAGGAGACGGTGCTACTGTGGCTGATATTTTCCAGCATTATATTGGAAGAAAAACATACGAGAGGGAATGAATCCCTTTGCTTTTACTCATCATCTTAGTTTTTCGCGAAATACAAAAAAGATATCTTTGGAAGATAACAAATTAACAGGAACTCTATTATACTAATGAATTTTAGGTTTACTTCAAAGCTATGTACTCTTTCACAATTATTTTAACTAGTAATTTAAAAGCATCTGTTAGCAACAATAATTACCGAAGAAGCTATGATTCGCACGACATGCGACAAAAGTGCGAAATCAACACGATATCGCACAACCACATTAACATATTAGTACTTTATATAAGTTCTCTTACCAAGGACTACGTTATTAGCAGCTCGGGCGCGTATCAAAGCCCCCGTGGCAGTCCGGTCATAATCGCGTTTGTGTTGCTGCCAAAAAGTTATCATTTGTGAGCAAAATTTTTATCTGTCAAAAGGCAGAGAAATAAGGAAGACAAAAAGTTGCATGGAAAAAAATTTAATATTTTTGTACTATGTTTTTGCTCACTACTGTCACTGGTGTGTAAATGCCAATTGTGCTAACGTGTCTGGTACAGAACACTCAGCTCTAGGTAACTCGTTGCCGTTGGTCAAGTGTACGGTTTGTGCATTTTGCATACACGTTGCCACTGCAATGGCTGCCAGGTAGTCGCGGGATAAAGGACGGAGCTGGGCGTCAAAGTTTCATAAAAAATTGGAAACTAAACCGATTCTTCGAGAAGTCTTTAAAACTTTCAGGGAAGAGGGCCTCATGTACTAACCGTACCAAAGGCTGTTATTATTAATTATACAAAATAAAAAAATATATTTGTTGTCTTCATGATCCGAGAACTTCTTTACATTTTTTAACAGAAAAGTGAGTGGAGAAAATTGTAAGAATAAGAACGGTTGTTGGCTTCTTTTGGTTTACTACTGAACTACTGTTCTGCCTCAGATTCGGAGCAAAGGATTTTTTGGCCCACAATAAATCGGAAGATTACCTTTCAATGGTTGTGATAGTTCTGACTGGACACTGTTCAATTTCAATTCATGCAGTAGAATTTTAAGACATTACCGGTTACCAACATCAATTATTTAACCTCTCTTAATACGCTGAACTATATCAATGTCGTCATATATCTCGTACAGCTCATCGTTAGATCGGCTGCGGTATTCGTTGTTGTCAATGCGCAAAAGACCATAAATCTTCCACAGAACCCTTCTCTCAAAACTTGTAACGACGACTTATCAGATGTGGTGGTGTGATTGTTCCAAAATAGACCAAATTATCTACGACTTCGAAGTTACGATTGCGACGACTGTTTGTTTGATGACAGGGGTTGTTTTGATAACAGTCGATATTTCGTCTTTCCCTCGTTCACCACCAAATCCATTTGCTTCGCTTCTATGTCCAACCTTGAAAAAGCAGAACTAATGCCGTTGTTTTTAATACCATCAGTGTACACTAGCAGCTGAACACCCTTATAGAAGATTGTGCCTTCTCGATTCAGCTCTGCAGCTCGAATTATTCTCACCAGCAGTAGAATAAAGAAGTGGCAAGAGAGAGAGAGTCGCCTAGTATCGAACGATTTAGATAAGTCCTTCCCGATCCTTACGGAGCATTTTGTGTTGCTCAACGTCAGCTTACACAGCCGAATTAGTTTTGCGGGGCTACCAAATTCAGACATTGCGGTTTTAAGGCTGATTGTTTTAGTTATGTCAAAAGCAGCTTTGGAATTGACGTAGAAATGGTGTGTGTCGATTCTTTTCTCACGAGTTTTTTCCAAAATTTGGCGCATGGGAAATATCTGGTCAGTTGTGTCCTAAAGCTGAACTAATAATATCCGCTCGATAGAACCTAATATGCGATGTTGAGAAGGCTTATCTCATGGTAGTTGGCGCAGATTATGCGCTCTCCCTTTTTGTGTATTTGGCAGAGCATACTTAAATCTCAATTGTCGGGAAAGCTTTCGCCCAACAATGTTCTACTAAGATGCACGCAGGTGATCAGAAAACCAACTTCTGTGACAGACCGAAAGCCAAGCTGCTGCCAGCTTCTTACCATCACTGGGCCACTGCTATCAACTTCAATATCTCCCACTCTCTCACTCTCTTTATATTGCCTGCCTCCCTATCTCTTTGCATTGCTGACGTGCATAAAGTTATTGACTAATATTCGCCAATTATTACGCTTTTACTCTTTTTACAATCGACACAAAGCCCTTGTCGCATAACACGATTTGGCTTTATTTAATTTATTGCGTTCTTGCATCACAATCGATTTGGGCAAGCGCACAGTAATATCGTGAACGTTTGCGTAAACGACTTTGAGAAGTTTTCATTCACACCAACTGCATTTTTATGTGTATGTGTGTGGGGGTGTACGAGTGTTTAAATGACAAAGTTTCGTATGTATTTCTTCATATATGACTTGGTTTAATAGTGTTGGCGTCAATTTGGATAAAGTTCAAAACCAGTTTCACATCTGTTTCAGTCATAAAATTACAAGTCATCATTAAAAAGTTTTAGAGTTTTTTTAAGATTTTTTATTCAAGAAAAATTTGTTTTGTACTAAGTGGAAATAGTTAAAACGAAATGGCAATGTTTTATGCTAGCAAAAAAATATTACTTATTTTGAATAAAAAGAAAATAATAATAATAGTAGAAAAGTAGTAGTTAACAAATTTTTTTTTCTAGTACTTGAAAATGGACGCCATAATTTTTTGGAGTTAAAAATATTATTAGCAAGTAAGGAAGGGCTAAGTTCTGGTGCAACCGAACATTTATACTCTTGATACTTGCAAGAATCAAAGCCATGAAAACACTATAAAATCTGTAAAACCAATCATATACTTGTAGAGTAAAGTCAGCCGGATTTGCGAAAATCCTGAAATAAGTTACATATATAGGGGCTAGGCAAAGTTTTCGATTAAATTTATTTATTTTGAGCACTATTATAAATAGCGCGTGCTCTCTTAATTTCATTGAGATATTCGGTACATTTCACCCCGAATTTCGAAAATCTTTATATAAACATATGAGGGTTAAGGGAAGTATTGGTCCGATTCAGCCCATTTTTGACTATACAAACACTAAAGACAAGCTGTGCGACGTTTTATCCTGTTATATTAAACCCTTCTTGACTGGAGTACTGGAAACTGAACGAATCAAGTGGAATCTAAAATTGTGTTATATGGGAAGTGAGTGTTGTTGTTGTCCGATTTCGTCCACTTTTACAAATAAATAAGAATATCAAAGAAATGCTGCGTATCAAATTTTGTCGAAATCGGTTCCAGGATTCACCAAAAAGTGGACGGTGACACGCCCATCGTCCAATTTTCACACCGGTTCCAATAAAGCTCTCTCATAACATCTCTGTGGTAAAATTTAATTTCTTTGGTGTGTTTAGTTATTGATTTATCACGCTTTTAATAGTTTTTAACAGTACCGTTATATGGGGAATGAGCGGGGCTATCCTCCGATTTCATCTATTTTCACACTGTCGGTAGAAGTTATAAAATTTGACATCTGCAAATTTGGTTATTGTGGCTTAAGTAGTTTAGGAGATATTAGATATGTACATATATTAAACTTGTTAGAGGGCGGGGCCACGCTGTTTTTCAAAAATAGGTTTCCCACAGGTGTCCCTTGCTACTGTTAACCTCTGTATGTTAATTTAGTACATAGTTATGGCACTTTTTAAGTTTTCAGCTAATGTCGATTTGTGGGCGTGGCAGTAGTCCGATCTACGTCCATCTACGAGCTCGATTTTTTACTAAGGAACCTACATACCAAGATTCATCGAGATATCTCAAGTTACAGCTTGCACGGATGAACGGACATCAACTTTTCTCCTCATGCTGATCATTTATATATATAACCCTATATCTATCTCCATTAGTTGTAGATGATACAACTATTAAATGAACAAAACTGTAGTTCTCCGTGGCAACTAGTTGCAAGAGTATAAAAACTTAATTTATTGGTTGTCAATCAAAAAACCTTAAGAAAATTGCGAAATTTTCCAATAGCGATGATATGGTTTCTAAGTGTCATTTCTTTCATTGCATTCAGCAAAGTTTGCTATTTCATCATGGAAATATATAAGCAAGAACAACGTTCACATATTAAATTTTTATCAAAATAATCGTTCTCCTATTTCGTGAGCTTTTGCCATTTTATGGTCGTAATGACCGTCCGCCTGTGCTCGATATTTGTTGAAGTGTTGAAATCTTCGAGCGTACGTTGTAATTACATAAAGTTTAAGTGCCAATAAAACGAGAGAACCATTCGAAGTAATAAAAAATTGCTGAAGATCGCATTTGTCGATTCCAATACGTTCTCTAAAATTGGGGCTGTCTCAAGTCACAACCTCACGGCTTTAGAGGAACTATTTGTACTTGCAAAATGGGACGTGCTATTCATGGCATACGACTTGATTTAGTGCGAAAAGTATACGAAAGTGCCAAGTGACCAGAAATGTTTCACACTGATGGAATAATTTCTCTAGCAGAAAAATGTAAAAATAGATCGACCAAAAATGGTACATATTTAGGTGATTAAAGTTCATTATAAATATTTAAAAAAATAAGTAGAGTTTGGTTAGACTACTCAATAAAAATGTTTTCCATACATGGAATTGATTTTAATCGAAAAGTTTTTAGAGCAGCTATATCTACAGACAGATGAACGTGGCAAAATCGATTCATGTCGTCGCGCTGATCATTTATATGAATACTTTATATGTAGGTCGCCTTTTATATTTCTGGAGTTTCAACCCTAGTGTTGCAATCTGGCAACTCACAACTTCATCGTAAAGTTTGACATTTTTCATGTTACACATTCATTCTCAGAAATTTTTGACATATGAGTAATTTTTGTGTCGCTTACAGTAACTTGAAAAATGCATCATGGCCAAAAAATATAATTAAACCGCGAACATTTTCTAGCGTTTATTTTTTACAATTTTCGATGTGAATTAACTCAGCAACAGTGCAACCTTAAACTTAAATCAGTTTTTGTCGATGTAGCTCCATCATGGGTCAATGTTTATCCATGGTGATTAAATTTCAATCGAAGTCTTAGATCGCTCTAAACCGAATTTCGTTGTCCAAAATGAGTTGTTCGTCCGGAAACTATTGATGCTGTCCACATACTAATATTGCAAGACAGGAATCTTGTATAGGAATTTGTGCGACCAGCATACATTCAATATTTTCTGAACCTTTGACTGTAAAAAAAAACTGTTCCCGTTGTATCCTACACAATTTGTCGAAAGCGCAAAAAAAAGTGTCTATTGGTTCGGAGAAATGTAAAAAAAAATACGGTAAGTATGCTTCGAAACACTTCCATGAAATTGTGAGATATGATGAAAGGAGAATTTACGCACATGCGCCCGAAAGCAGAGATCAGTCAACTGTAAGTGTGTTTCTAAATGAGTCGAATCCGAAAAAGCTGTTCGCGCATAAAGCACTTCCAAGCAAATTAAATATCGCCTCCTATGAACATATATGCCAACTGGAAAAATATTACGACTTAAACAAATATTTATTGGAATATCAAGTAAATTACAAAAAATCATTGAAGAAACCCATTTAGAAAAGGAAATGAAAATACAGAATATTACTGTTTAAAAAAATATGTTATTAGAGTTGCCAACTGTACTGTATAAAAGTTAAAAATTGATACTGTTTAAGGACCAAATTTAGGAAAGTAAACCAAAATACGGAAATACTGTTGTTTAAAAATACTACATTTTTAGAGTGAAAGGTACGTGCAAAAACACATTCATTCTCAGAAATTTTTGACATATGAGTAATTTTTGTGTCGCTTACAGTAACTTGAAAAATGCATCATGGCCAAAAAATAAAATTAAACCGCGAACATTTTCTAGCGTTTATTTTTTACAATTTTCGATGTGAATTAACTCAGCAACAGTGCAACCTTAAACTTAAATCAGTTTTTGTCGATGTAGCTCCATCATGGTTCAATGTTTATCCATGGTGATTAAATTTCAATCGAAGTCTTAGATCACTCTAAACCGAATTTCGTCGTCCAGAAACTATTGATGCTGTCCACATACTAATATTGCAAGACTCTTGTATAGGAATTTGTGCGACCAGCATACATTCAATATTTTATGAACATTTGACTGTAAAAAAAAAAACAAATATTTGAAATGTAGGCGGTATAAATATGTAAAAATTTGGAAAGTACAAGTATAAAATAATATTATTTAAAAAACTATATTAAGAGGGTTACCAAGTATGCTGCAAAAAATAAGGAAGTCAAAAAATTAATAGAGTATAGAGTACACTTTTTGTAGAGTAAGTTCTATGCTAAATTACTAATACTTAAAAAAATACATTAAACCCTTGCCACGTATGCTGGAAAAAAAATTAAAAATAATACGATATATAGAATATATTAAGGAAAATAACTTAAAATACCAATACATATACCAATATTTGAAAAATAAAATTTAGTAAGGTTGACAAGCATGATTTAAAAAATTTAAGAAATAAGTTTAAAATGTAGACAGTGCAAAATACATGCCTTATTAAGTACAGTATGCAAGCAAAATTAGGAAAATAAAATTTAACCGGATTCCCTACCTTAGTTTCATTATCTAGTAAAGTAGTGCAAATTTACGGCAGTAAAGGCTAGATTATGTCGTTCATATAGACGAAAACACTGCAGCTTTGAAAGTATTCGCCGCAGTACATGGCGAGGAAGCTCCGCTCCACCCCGTTGGAATGACCAGGTGGAGAAAGGCCTGGGTTCGCTTGTAATCTTCAATTGGCGCCACTTTGCGAAAATAACGACTGTTGTTAACTCGGCGTAAGGAGTTTCTATGTCAGTAAAGAAGAAGAATGTATAGTTTACCCACTTTGTTACCAAATATTTTACGTGAAAATAAAGAAATATGCTTTTATTCAAGGCATATGTTATGCTGTTATTAAAAAACGCTTGATAGAGTTATTAATGATTCGACACCACACTGTTCCTCTTCATTTCATATGCCATATGCCAAGCAATAACACATCTACGAATATATGTATGTACTGGCATGTATGTATGTCACATTAGCATTTGAAAACTTTCTTTGCGCACACATGCACTCAAGCAGCCCCTGAAAGTATGCCTGGCATTTTGAGTAATTATGACTTTTTAAATACTTTTCAACACACAATACCAACAAAAACCCAACTGTGTACCTTACCGCGTGACTAAAGCGACTGGTTATTAAACGAAAGCATAGAGTAGAGGAGAGAAGAGGACGGGAGAGCGGAGAGTTAAAATATAACCAGGAAATTAAGTGGGTGAACAACGGTCACCACGTTATGTTACCGAAACAAGATAAAACAGAATCATGTGCGGAACACAATGCTTGCGACAGACTGCAGCAGCACGACAGTGAACTGAAAATGGCGTTGTGAATCCTACTACATAAACATTTGTGAGAGGGCAGCAACATAACAATGGCCGGCATGTACACAAAACAACGCAGTTGTCCATTTTGAATGTACATAATTTCGTTGTGGCCATACTAATACATTGCACTTCAATGAAATTTAAATATTTTGTTCAAGGTAAAATTTTTAAGCAAAAAATAAGTAAATGGGTAAATTTATTTGTTTTAAATTATCAATTGTTATTATAACTGATGTAACAGAGTTATTTTATGCTTTCATTTGTAAAATAACTTCAGGTTTGTTAGAACTTTGAGTAATTTTACATATTAGTGGCATCACCACTCTACCTCATCTCTCTATCATCCATTCKACTGTCAACTCTACTGTCGTCCTACTGTCGTTGGCAAATATAGGATCAAATTGAAGTTAGCGAGAACGACAACTGTCGGCCTGCAGTCGTGTAGTCGTGCAGCTGTCCGTCCATAAGAACGTGTGTATTTTAATATTTGACAGATGTCGTTTGTAGTCTGTCGCGAGCATTGTATTCCACACATCAGAGAATGGAAAGCAACAAAATGAAGAGGAAGAAATTTCAACAACAGAGTGTTGTTTAACAATGTCTGCGAATATGAGCGTACAAGGAACTCTACCATACACCAACGCCGGTAGAAGCGGAGGAGCGGACGGCTCTGCATACGTGAATGCAAGCTAACGGTAAATTTTGTTGGAAACTGCCGTCGTGGCAGTGGAGCCACTTAACTGCAAAATTAAATGCTTTCAGCAAACAAACGTTCACCAATAACAACAGCACGACTACAGCAACTTAAGTGCTAACAGCAAAAAAACCGAACACTTACTGGAAGCATTGGCAACATTGCGTACACATGCTATAAACTGCTCCTCATACTATATGTATAGATATATATACATACATACATGCATGTGTATGTGTATGTATAACATCGGGAAGCTAGCAAGTGTCAAGTGGCAAGTGCATCTTTTGCTGCAACGGCATGATGCAAACAGCTATACATGCTTGCTGCCTTTCTTGCTGCCATTCGGTTATTTCACAATTTCTTTTATTGTAATATCCATTATTTTCTTTATGTTTCAGCCACTGCATGCCCGGCATGAATTTATGCTGCTGACAATTAATTTCGGAAAAAGTTCAAAACTTAAATTGGGCGAATGTTTAACATTTTTCAACAGCCAGCGCACAGCAGGCAGTCAGAAATAAGAGTCAACAAGCACCGACAACAACAACTACCCACAATACAGTAACACAGCTCTTAAGTGCTTGGTGCACCAAAAATGGAAGAAGAAGAAACTATGGCAAAACAGATCTGAATTGTGCAACAGTTTGTGCAAATATCAGCATACCATTTGATGCCTGCAGAATATTTGGCAACTGCGAAAAAAATTTTACTCTGATCGCACCGAAAAAATACAAATCGACCAAACGATCAGTTTGTATGGCAGCTATATGATAAAGTGATCCGATTTGAATATTTGCTTCCGAGATTGAATTATTGTCTTAAGCAATAAGGTATGCCAAATTTTGAGCAGATATCTCGTTAAGTGAAAAAGAGGGGAAAGGATATGAATGTCAGATCGATCATCCAAAAACTGCAGGACTAATTCGCGTATATAGAGACAAAGGAACTGACAGGCGGCCAGCTAGTCATGCTGATTATGGTATTTATATGTATATATTCTTTATAGGACCTCTGACGTTTCCTTTTGGGAAACTTCTTGGCAAAGTTAATGTACCCGGGGTCCAAAAACGTTATTGTTGCTCACACAATACAATGCCGAGACATCAAGGGAGCAATATGTTTTTTTTCGGTACATATATCGCGTAGTGATGCACTTTATGAATAAAATAAGTCGAAAAATATGTGAAATTATTAAAATCTGCTGACGCGCATATTATTAATATCTCTTGAAGATAAGCATTTCGCATTAAGGATAATATTCTTTCGAAAAAGGTCACGCATATTAAAAACCGAAGTATGTATTTTCTTTAAGGAGATGTCTTGTTCGTGCTTGGTTGAAAAAGGAGGCCCATTGGCGCCGGCCTCATTTAGACCATCATTAGGCCATTCCGTTCCTAGGTAGTAAGAAAATGAAGCATTTTGCAGCAACTCAGAGGATTCGACAAAAATTTTTATTACTTTTCACTCCAGGCTCGCATGCTCTGTTATTCTTTCCGTGTATGGATAACTACAGAAAAAGCCAGCTCCTGTTCTTATTTCACCTATTGATCCGTCGGTGAATATGTAGATATTGCCGTTGCAAATGTCGATCAGACAACTATTTGTCCAATATTTTCTTCTACAGTGGAATGAAAATAGTGTATTTAATTCCACGTAGATATCTTTTTCTAGGTCGCATTGCCAGTATAGCGCATGTCGTAAAATCATGACCAGGATGGCCGTAAGTACTTCCTCATACTTCACTTGAATATGCATTGGGCAGATGTCGAGAATATCTTCCTGAGCTTTAGTTGTATTACATTTTTAGAAAACCGAAATTTCGTTAAAAAATCAGATTCAACAGATTATCAGAAACGCATCAAATTCTAGTGTATTATATAATATGACCTTAAGTATCCATGAGGTAAGATGGGATCCGGAGGTCGAACTCAATTAACGTTAACGCATGTATTGCTTCACTTATTTCAGTGTTCCTGAGCTAGAAAGTATAGCTATAAAAAGCTTCGCCTTATGGAAGAAACTCCCAGTAATTCTTTAAGTTTACCGGATGTAAGTATATCAAATGTTCGAAAAGTATTCCTTCAAGAAATCTCCAATCATTTATATAGATTTGTAGTTTTTTCAAGCTTTATTAAACTCTAAAGAAGCGGATAAAATACGTCAAAGTATTACCTATACATTGCAGCATCAAATAACAGGTACTGTTAATACCTTATAAGCTACAATCAAACCAGTCAGGAGTCGTATCCGCCGCCAATCCATTTTTACATACATTCACGAAAATACTAGCAATTATTGATGCGGTTAGGGGTGGCAAAAAGTAAATTTTTCCACATTCCTTTAGAATTCAAAGTTTAAATGGATTTAAGTTTTTGGGTTTGCATATAATTAGAGCTTCACGTAGGCACTTCATTACCGTCACATGCCTTACTTTTATCTGTTGGTCTGTTGTAGGGAGGAAATTCAAGCTCACGAAAAATAATTTATACAAGCAAACATGTGGCTAAGCAATCGGGAGAGACTGAGTAGACGCCCTTTAAAGCTAAATGGCAGACTCATATCAGATGCAAGGTGTTTCAATAAGAGGTTCGATGAGATATTACTGAAGTTGTATGCTAGGTGCTAAAATAGCTGGAAGTCAATGGAAGACTTACTCTATTTAGAAGAATTAGTTCATGTTGCTAAAGCTTACTTTCAAATGATCTTATATCACAAATGTCTTAAGTCGCTCTTATTACAGTGGAGTCTGGAAGAGCTTTTGGTACAAGATATCAATTCGTGCTCTCAGGAGTTTGAGAGACTATAAATCAATATCGGTATTCTTCCCACAAACGTTAGAAGTAGTTTCTGAAGAGATTTTAATAAAAAAAACACCATCTTCCAGAAAGGGGAGACATATTTGGAATACTTACCATAGAAATTACTGTTCTAGTAGAATTTAGATGAGTTTTCGCTCGTCAACTAAGAATTGCGTCCGAAAGTTTTTGAATCGATATACTGAAACTTCCCCAATCTCTTCCTGCACCCGCCGGAAGAAGTGTACGCCGCGAACTAAAGTTGTCTCTTGGTAAAAGAAAACTAAAAATAGTCGGTCCTAGTTAGATTTCGTCAAGCTTCAATCTAGTGTTGCATGTAACTTTTCAACGTTTTAGGCCAGGAAATTTCAACCAAAGTTTTCCATCAAAATTGAGCAACACCTTATGTGGACTCCAACATCGAGGTTGACTTCTGGCTGTCAACTGCAGCTGTTGCACAACTGTTTCCCATATACGCTCCCGTTATTAGTGTTGCTGCTGCTGCGCGTCTGCTGCATTCTTGGCCGCAACGAACACGATAATGAATTGGCTCAATTCTTTTAACACCTTTTTGGTACGATTGTGCCTTTCAGCGCTTCGGAGTGGTGCCAACAACAGGAATCGTAACATACAGGTGTGTGGACCTAACTGCAAAGTCGCCCTTCTTGTTCCCTTTCGTTCTCTCTTCATCTAAGCATCGTTTTAACTATTAATGACTGCGCTGGTTCAACTGTGTCTGAACTGGCGTATGTTGGTGTTAACATTATTTGTGTTCAATTTTCTGTGCAACGCTGCGCGGTTGCTCCATCGCTGCGCTGCGTGTGTGGATAAGCAATAAATTGCTGCTACTCTTGCTTCCACTGTGTCGACTGCACTCAGGTGTTGGCTGCCAGTAATTTGCCGCTTTAGATCAGTTACTTGCCTTTTGAGTGGTCCAATGCTTTGCTGGGGCCCGGTGTGGGTTGGTAGACGGCAGTTAGCAATGTGAACTAATAAAAAATAGAAGTATTTTGGGACAGACAGACATTAGATTAGTTTATTTTGAAGGTCGCTAGCGGAATTTCTTCGGAAATTTGTTAAAATGAGAGTTAAATTTAGTATCCTTGACTGGCGTAGACACCGCAATTGCGGTTATAGCCTAGTTAGCAACAGCGCTACAGCCGTTTGTTCTTTTTACTATTTGACAGCATTTCGAGATACCAAAATAATATCTCAAATACCTTCAAACCTGGAGTGCTTTCATTCGATCGAAGGACATGACCTAGTCAGCGTAGCCTCTGTCTTATAATTTGCTGATCTATATCGTATATAGTGTACCGCTCATCGTTTCATCCTTTACGGTATTCGCCGTTGCCAATGCGCAAAAAAAAAAACAATAAATCTTTCACAAGACTTTTCTCTCGAATACCCATAACAGGACGGGGATGTTGTGAGACTTGTAGAATTTTCTCAATTAGACTCAGTCCGAAGAAGCAACGGTTGACAAGAGTTATTCTGCGTTGGATTTCGAGACTGGCGTTGTTGTTAGTGTTAATGCCGGTACCACGATAGACGGAATTATCTACGACTTGGAATTAATGACTGTCAACCGTGAAGTGGGAACCAAACCGTAATGAGATACCTGTTTGCTTCATGGCAGGAAATATTTCATCATGCTCTCGTTTAGTACTAGACGCTTTGTCTTCATATCCATTTTGGAGACAGCAGAACTAACGGTGCTTTTGTTGAGGCCAATGAAATCAATATCATCCGCATATGCCAGCAGCCGTAGTTTGATTCTCTCAAAAAAAAAATTGACTTCTTCTAAAGGTTATATTGATAAACATTTTCTGATCAGCTTTATTTGCTAAATTGGAACTTTTGGTATTTAAGTAAATGAACCAAACATTGTCTACGTTTTAGTGCGCTCAGTGTTTATAACTTGAATAGTATATATTAGATTTGCCCCAATTTGTAACACTGTAAATGAAAAGTTAAAGACACTAAAAAAATATATATGCAGGATCAGCGTGCTGAGTTGACTTCGCCAGATCCGTCTGTCTGCCTATATATATACGCAAACTAGTCCTTCTGCTGTTAAGATATCGAGCTGAAATTTAGCACACGTCCTATTCTCCACAAGAAGTATTGGTCTGTTGGAACTGATATCGGATCACTACAGCTGTCATACAACTGAACTTTTGTATTTGACGAGAAATCTTTACCAAATTTTAAAAATATTATTGTCCTAGGCAAGAACCTGGCGATAAGAGAACCCTTGCTAAAACCAGAAACATTGTGAAACAGACAGCTTTTTCAACAGGTCTAAAACTCTTAAACTGATCTGCAAAAAGTTTCGAAAAAATAATTTTTTGTTCTGTGGATATGGCAATTTTCATACTTTTTCAGAAAATTGTCAAATAAGAATAGTTAAACTATAATTTCGACTATTTTATATTAAAGGAGAAAGAGCTAGCTCAAAAGATCGATGATGTTTCTCAAGTCGCCAGAGTAGAGAACTAGTCGCTCCTACGATGCTCGGGTAGATATAACCAGAGCGGACTTTGATTGATATTAAGTACGCTCATTTCAGCAGCATTTCCAAACCTATTATATTATTAAAAGAGTGTGTTATGCCACTAAACTAATAACAAAAACTGTAGTACTCTCTGATGACTTTCTTCTGAGTATTTTATTTGCAAGCACCCTTTATTCCACTGATCAAACAAAACAAACAAACACGCCCAACAACTCAAACGGTTTCACCATCAAATAAATGCGTAAGAGAACAAGTTAACGGCATAATTATGTGTTAATACTTTATACTTTCACAAAACATTAGCCTTACATGTACTTACAATAAATTAGCAAAACAAAAGCGAAAGTCGACAGCAGTTTCAGTGAGGCAAAGTAAACAGTTGTGCACAGCGCAAGAAAAATAAAACAAATACAAAGCAAAGCAGTAACAAAGTAAAACATCAGAATGTGATGTGCTGAACACAATGCTCGCGACAGACTACAAACGACATCTGCCAAATATTAAAATACACGTTCTTATGGACGGACTTATTTTGACAGATGAACGACTACACGACTGCAGGCCGACAGTTGTCGTTATTTTCTTATATTGGTGGTGATGCCCCTAATATGTAAAATTATTCAAAGCTCTAACAAACCTGGCGTTATTTTACAAATAAAAACAAAAATTAAAATTGATTAAATGAGTACACAAGAAAAGTAAAGTAATTTATAAATATTTAAAAATCATGAACTGAAAAATTAATCTTTCATAACAGGGTTACTAGGTAACTGAAACCAAAAAGTTCGATCAATATTTTATTTCAATATTTCTTGGATCTGCTTTTCTTTTAAACAAGATCAAGCAATGGACTCAGCTCTTTTGTGACACTTTGCTCTTTAGTAAGCAAGCATATATCTTTATTTAGGCGTGTTTGATCGCAGGAATGACTAAAGCTTTAATCAGTGGGTTTGAGTGATCCCGGAGTTTAATTATATATTTTATTGTGCTGTCCTCTACTTCTTTGTTTAACAAAGGAATACCAAGATCTTTATGGATATTTTCATTATACATGTACATACCATGGTGAACACGTGATTGCTCTAAGCATTTTGCATTTTAGTTGCACAGGTCGCATTCCACAGTTGAATGCCGTACATTCAAATCGGCTTTATGACCGCATTATATAAAAGCAGTTTGTTGTGTAGGCTAAGTTTGGAGTTTTTATTTAAAATCCAATTTAAATTTGCAGCTCTAATCTTCATACATGTTATTTTACTAGAGATGTGTTTACTCCACGTGAGCCTTATGAGATATGTTACTTCGTTCGCTTGGGGTACTAAAATTTTGTTTATTTTTACTGCCGGACACATCTTTGGTCTTAGCGAAAATGTAATATGCTTACACTTCTGTTTATTCACATTTATACGCCAGTTGGCTAGCCATTCTTTGACAGAACTTAAATGATCTGTTAATATTCTTGATGATAAAATGTGGCAATTGTGTCCGCAAAAGTTTAAGTCAATATATTGCTAGCTGATGAAAGATCTGCTATATATGTATATGATTTATAGAGTTGAGCCTAAAACACTGTTCTGTGGTACACCAGCCCTCATCTGTCATTTATCAGATATGAAAGCTCCAACTTTCACCATAAATTGTCCATTATTTAAATAAAACTGCAATGTTTTATACAATTCTAAAGGTTGATTTCTATACACGGGCAAAAATAGGGTTATATATATCAAATTGATCAGGGTGACGAGTAGAGTTCAAATCCGAATGTCTGTCTGTCCGTCCGTCTGTCCGTCCGTCCGTGCAAGMTGTAACTTAAGTAAAAATTGAGGTGTCATGATGAAACTTGGTACACGTATTTCTTGGCTCCATAAGAAGGTTAAGTTCGAAGATGGGCCAAATCGGCCCACTGCCACGCCCACAAAATGGCGAAAACCGAAAACCTATAAAGTGTCATAACTAAGCCATAAATACAGATATTAAAGTGAAATTTGGCACAAAGGATCGCATTAGGGAGGGGCATATTTTGACGTAATTTTTTTGGAAAAGTGGGCGTGACCCCGCGCCCTACTAAGTTTTTTGTACATATCTCGGAAACTACTATAGCTTTGTCAACCAAACTCTATAGAGTCGTTTCCTTCAGGCATTTCCATATACAGTTCAAAAATGGAAGAAATCGGATAATAACCACGCCCGCCTCCCATGCAAGGGCTATGTTGAAAATCACTAAAAGTGCTTTAACCGACTAACAAAAAACGTCAGAAACACTAAATTTTACGGAAGAAATGTCAGAAGGAAGCTGCACCCAGGCTTTTTTGAATTGAAAACGGGCGTGGCGTCGCCCAGTTATGGACCAAAAACGATATCTCAGGAACTACTTGACCAATTTCAATAACATTCGGAATATAATATTTTCTTAACACCCTGATGACATGTACGAAATATGGGTGAAATCGGTTCACAACCACGCCCTCTTCCAATATGTCCCTATTTTGAATTCTATGTGATGCCTTCTCTGTATAATATATACATTAGGAACTAGTGATGATAGCGATATTATTTGAGCTGAGTTATCCCTTGCGGAAAAATTGTCGTGATCGGACTATAACTTTTCAATACAATTAAAATAAATGAAAATACAATTCAATACTCAAAGTATACAAATTGATCTAATCTAATCACACGAACTTAGCCCTTCCTTACTTGTTTTAATCTCATATAGTTAAAAGGCCTTCACACCTTATCAAACACCTGAACTACACTGATCTACTATTTTCTCCTACTGCTCCCTGTGCTCAAATGCTTTTCACATTTCGTGAGTGATTCTATTTATAATACTTGCTCAATCCTGCTATGTTTTGCTCGAAACTCGAATTAGTGCGTTGGTATTATATTATTTTCGTAGAGGAAAGGATACATCTTTGATGGTAATACTTTTTCTAATATGTTAGAAGATGTATTAGCCCCTTAACCAGTGTGACACTGCAAAAAAAAAAAAATAAAAAATTTATTTGCTTTTCCGGTAGTTTATTTTTCCAAAAATATCGTGTGAAATCTGCAAGGTCGTATCTTGAATAATTTTAGGATGGCACCGTTCTAAAGATCGACCGCTCGGAAGTGCAAACATATACATATAAGTGAAACTATAAACGCGTTTTTCTCGACACGACATTTTTCGAAATTTCTGGCGTCATAACTCAACGAGAATTTGACCGATCGGCTTCAAATTAAAGCTGAGTATTTTTATATTACTATACAATTACCTACGATCTTTTTGATTGGCTCATTCGGCCGGAATCATGCCAGCAGTTGGGGAACTTTTTCGAATATTTCGAACTTTCTCTTAAAAAAATTCACGTAAATCGCCCAATTTTTTATGCCACACTGGCATAGGCAATTAAGTTAAATGTGCACCTCTACAGCTCAATTAGCATATTAGCATATTAGCATAAAGTGATAATCGAGATTTCAGGCGTGGTTGTGAACCACTTTCATCCATATTTGGTACATGTCATCAGGGTGTTAAGAAAATATTATATACCGAATTTCATTGAAATCGGTTGAGTACTTCCTGAGATATGGTTTTTGGTCCATAAGTGGGCGACGCCACGCCCATTTTCAATTTAAAAAAAAAAAACCTGGATGCAGCTTCCTTCTGACATTTTTTCCGTAAAATTTAGTGTTTCTGACGTTTTTAGTTAGTGGGTTAACGCACTTTAGTGATTTTCAACAAAACCTTTGTATGAGAGGTGGGCGTGGTTATTATCCGATTTCTTCCTTTTTTGAACTGTATATGGAAATGCCTAAAAGAAACGATTCTGTACAGTGTGCTTGACATAGCTATAGTAGTTTTCGAGATATGTACAAAAAAGTTAGTAGGGGGCGGGGCCACGCCCACTTTTCCAAAAAAAATTTTGTCCAAATATTCCACTCCCTAATGCGATCCTTTGTGCCAAATTTCACTTTAATATCTGCATTTATGGCTTAGTTATGACACTTTATAGATTTTCGCGATTTTGTGGGCGTGGCAATGGGCCGATTTTGCCCATCTTCGAACTTAACCTTCTTATGGAGCCAGGAAATACGTGTACCAAGCTTCGTCATGATATCTCAGTTTTTACTCAAGTTACAGCTTGCACGGACGGATAGACAGACATCCGGATTTCAACTCTGCTCGTCACCCTGACCACTTTGATATATATAACCCTATATCTGACTCTTTTAGTTTTAGCGGACAAACAACCGTTATGTGAACAAAACTGTAATACTCTCTTTAGCAACTTTGATGCGAGAATATAAATATTAATAAAAGAAACATTAATGAATAAGTTTCAATGTCCGCTTAAAAAAATTTAGAGTTCTACTTTAAATACTATGCCATATTGTTTGAAAATATTTGGCAAAAAAATGTTTAAAGTAATTTGGTAACCTTTACAAATTATATCTATCATAAGAGTAATTTAAAAAGATTAATTCCAACGACGGGGAAGCAGAGGAAGAGCTAAACTTTGTTGGAAGGACCAAGTGGAGAAGGACCTGGCTTCATTTGGAATATCTAATTGACGCCACGTAGCAAAAAGAAGAAAAGACTGGCGCGCTGTTGTTAACTCAATACAAATACAAAATTCGAACATATAATTATTTTCAAATAATTATGGCAACCTTAGCAGGGATATTATTGTCATAAATGTAGTAATAAACGATAAGTAAATATAATAATTCCAATGTCAGTTTAAAGACAACTAACAAAAGTTTGCTTGCAGTACAATACAAAAAAAAGTATATATATGTACATTAGGCAGAGAACGTATAATATAGAGAAGGTGCAGGGTGTGCCGATTGTCATCACGTTCCTCGTTTTGGAGGGGTTGAGTTTTCTATTAGTGGATTTCGCCACAAAAATATTATTAGCGGATTTCACCAATATTTAACATGAGGAGGTCGAAAATAGCAGAATTGAGCGTTTTCATTGTTAAATGAGAAAAGTGATGCTAATTTCAATGTACAGATTCGCATATTTACAATGCGCAAACTGCTATGGATATTCTCCATATATATGATAACGAAGCTAAAATGTATATATGTACATAAGTGCAATTTGACCCATTTAATGATGAATTCCATTAAATCTGTTGAAACGTATAATAAAGTCATATTTGAATTATGACTTAAATACATATTTATTTAATATAATTATAATTAATATATGTTTTTAAGTGATATATTTATATACATATGTATTTATTTACTTTGGGCATTTGAAGTTTTAATAAAATCTTAAAAGTCATATGCATACAATACATGTAAACAGAATTTAAAAACCATATATATGCTCACATATTCACATATGAAATTACGTACATACATATGTATGTTGGTGTAAACAAATTTGAAAGAATCATTCGCATTATGTGTGTAAATTTGTCTAGACACAACTTTGTATGTAAATATATACATACGTTGTTTCATACAAAAACTCCGTTGACACGGACAACCAAACTTTGTCAAAAAGTCAATGGTAGAAAATCGGAGCTATACCGATACCGCTTCCCTTGCCGCTTTACAGCTTTGCCTACAACTGCTGTGTTAACTCCTCCCCTCTTAAATATGATCGTCCTCGGTCATCAATAGAAAGGTAGATCGTTAAACTTTATATAATTTGGAATATTATGAGCTTCTTCTGGGAGGGTAACTTTTTGACTCGTGTTAGGTCTTATTGTCTCCTTTTCTATATACATATTTTATTTCAATCTTCTTTTTCCGTAATAAGATAAAAATTATTAGGGTGGTAGTTAAAGCTACCGATGTCAGGCTGCCAATAGATAGTGTAGCTTTCTTAAGAGAATTTATCCGCTTGATATTGGTGAGGTGTAATTCTTTTAAAGTTCCCAATGATAGCAATTCAATACGTTTTTTTTCTATTGGGGCTGGTTGCAAAATTGCGCGAATGGCTTCAATTGTTTTTGCTTCGATATTGCTAAATATTTATGTCCTCAACTTCTTCTTCTTCTTGATTGGCGTAGACACCGTTTACGCGATTATAGCCGAGTTAACAA
>NW_017537436.1:0-1715 GCF_001853355.1 Bactrocera latifrons
ATGTATAAATATAGTATTGTAAATATATAATTTAATATTAAGGCATTTTTGCTTTACACAACCGGTTTTAACCTCTCGTCACCCTTATTCACCAGAGGTGGCCATGATACGATCGTACACTTGGGGGGTAGCTTAAGGACTGTGAATGGCTCTTTTACTACGGTGAATGGGACTTTCCTTACTCCCTTGTACCATGCCCACAAGCAAATACACTATCTTGATCATGGTACAAGGGAGTAGGGAAAATTCCATTCACCGTAGTAAAAAGCCATTCACAGTCCTTAACCTACCACCCAAGTATACGTTCACAATAAGAAAGCGAAAATGCTATAATATTAAATTATAAATTTATGGTACTATATTTGTACATTTATAAATACTATTTTCAATTTTTGATATAGATCAAAGTTTATAGCTGTTATCAAAAAATTAATTATACCTCCTTCATGATACAGATAAATATGATATATATTTTTAAGCGATAGCTTATTCAAGGACAAATTGGAAATTATATTTGACAACGAGTGGACCATAAGAGATAACTATTGTGGAAAAGTTTGGTATTACATATCATAATAATTCGACTGAACAGTAAAACACGATTTTTTACTGTAAGATAAATTAAGAGATAATTATAATGCCATGTTTCCTATATTTTAAGAATAAATTTTTGTACTCACAAACTACATACACGTTTTATATGTCAGAATTTAGCTACACGCCGTCGATCAGGGATCCTACGCGTTCAAAAATGGAGTGTTTAAGCATGCTAACTGATTTACCATATTATTTTTCAGTTCTATGCTAAGTTTCGAAATAAAAAGGATTCTTAAATTTTTTTTTTAATTGCAAATTTGAATATAGTAGTAAAACGTAGTTTAAATTAGCTTACGCAACACTCTTTTGCTATGCTCAATAGCAATACTGGCATAATATTTGAAAACAAAAAAAATGTTTGTTCGAAGTATATTCCGTTTGAAATTATCCTAATCGATAATAACTTGTTTGGCCCAAATAAAAATACAATTCAAATTCCTTAATTTTTAATAGCGGTTCATTATTAACCAAATTACATTTATTTGTTATTAAGGTTTAATTATGAATTTCCAAATCGTTCATAATCGACTATATAATTCTCTAGATGTAAAGACGAATTGTAGTTCGCGTAGATGCAAATGCTTCTTTTCAAATCGCTCTTTGGCCACCAACGCCACCAACTTTCAATTGACGAGTGTGTTTATTATTTGCTTGGCTGTTGTTGTTAGCCTTGTTGTTATTATAGTAGTTTTATGCAAACATACGTAGTTCTTCCCGATGTTCTATCGGTTTTGGTGAAACTGCTGCGCAGATCAATTGCACACCCAAACGACATCGGTAATACATTCGCGATCGATGCGTTCCATATGTAGCTCACCAATAGGTTGCCCAGGACAGATAGGCCCATGCCCGGTTTCACAGTCCATACTTAAGTTGTGCCTAAATGAAATCTTAGTTAAGTATTGTTGCAAACTGTGTAGTCGTTTGCGTTTCACAGTCAATGCTTAATTTCTATAAAATTTTATTATGATATATGGCAACGTTGTGGGCAACATATGTTTTACAAATGTCATCCACAAACATATGATTGAAATATTTAAATTATTATAGACAACGTATAAATTTGGAAGGAAAGTTATTTCGTAAATGGATGAAACCCAGAAAAGGACCCCGAATTT
>NW_017537436.1:3715-25811 GCF_001853355.1 Bactrocera latifrons
TGTTCGCACAGTTCAATGAAATTTCATTTCACGCTAATTTTGTCAGGTAATTATAGCGGTTTACTTCTGGCATCCCGCCTTTTCTGAAATCAATTGTCAGAAATTCCCTGATCTTCATCGCTGTCAAATAATCAGGGAACGCGTTTGAGAGAAAAAGAGAGCCAATGCTAAAGTTTCGTATCATATTATCCATGTATGTGTGTATGAATGTGTGTTGTAACATAAATATTTTTATTGCGATTTAAGCAATGTTGTTGATGATTGGTAAGTTTTATACACCATTTGAAAAGAAAATATATACTTCATATTAATTAATTTAACTAATTTAGGATGAATTTAACGATTACTTTGAATTTCCTTCAAGAAATTATTGTTGATTTCATGTTTCTTCGCAAAACCGGGTTTGCCAAATTCGCATTTTATAGAAAAAACGTATTAAGAGTTAGTACTAGATTTTGGACGTAGTGCAGGTCGCCTCCACGCTTGGTGCATTTTGGGTAATGCTAAATGGCCTGCGGCCTTCACGGTCTTTCAACTCCTTAAGACGACTTTGGCATCGGAATGGTTTTTAGATTAAGAAACCTCTTTTGGATCTGTGTAGAACCTTGGGCTGGTGTTTGCGGCATTCTGGCACCTGAGTATGATGGGGTGACACCCATCAGAAATGGGTTCATTGTTGTTCTCAAACATCTGAATCTAGCTGACGCTATACCAAAAGCATTTTCAATAATGCGTCTAGCACGTGATAATCGATAGTTAAAAATTCTTTCTGGCATGGTCAAATTTCTTTTTGAATACGGTTCCATAATGTGCTTTTGTAATGGAAACGCATCATCAGCAACAATAACAAACGGAATTTCTTTTTCTCTATTTAATAATGGGCGATTTGATGGAATATTCAAGTGATCGTTTTTCAACTTTTCGTAAAATTTACATTAATTAAAAATACCACCATCTGAACCAGAACCTTTAGCGCCAATATTAACATAGGTGAAACAATGATTAGCATCAGCTAATGCCATCAAAACAATACTGCAATGACCCTTGTAATTATAATATTCACTTCCGCTTCTGTCAGGTTTTATTATATTCATGTGCTTTCCATCCAAAGCACCCATGTAATTCATAAAATTCCACTTCTCCCAAAAGCCATCAGCAATTTTATACCATTCTTCCACAGTTGAAGGGGTCTGTAAAAATCAAAATTTTTTATTTAATAATTATTATTTATTATTTCCAGGGTGATGATAAGACTGAAACAGTTGCAGAAAGTGAAACATTTACAGACGCTGATACACACTATTCTTCCACTTCTATTTCATCAGCTGAAAAACCAACAACATCTTTTTTAAATAAAAGAAAGAGGGAGGCAGCAACACTTCAAAGAGAACAAATATATCAAGGTTTTTTGGAGGAGCTAAATAAAAAAGATAAATATGATGAATATGGTGAAGGATTGGCATCTATATTGAGGCACATTGGTAAGCAAGACGAAGCTTTTGCTGAAGAATTGGAATTGAAGTGGCACGCTGAAGGTATTGAAAGTTTGAAATGTTTGTCTACCAGACTTGCCTCCCAAGAAAGATAATGAGTATAAGTTTTTTCATTCATTCAATTTAATTTTAGGTTTAAGAATACCAAAGTGTTCACCCAAAGGCAAATGTATTAAATAAATTTATGTTTTTATATTTACCTTCAAATAATCTTCTTTTAGTATGTTGTAAATAGCTTCACACACGTCAGTGATTATTTTACCAATCGTACACGGCGCAATTTTAAACACAATAGACAAGTTGTTGAAACTATCGCCTATTTAAAAAAAGCACATTCAACTCAGGTAAAATTGTTGATTAATTTCYTAGAAATAATTACCTGATGCCAAATAGAATAGAGTGACAGCTAGACGATTACGATTACTAATTGCTTTCCTCATATTTGTGCACTTTTTTCCTATCAAAGGTTCAATCTTTTGATGAATTTCTTCAAATTCAACAAAAGTGATTCTTACAAATTTTTTTGTGAAATTCATCACCTTCTTATAAATATAAATAAATTTCGCGACTCCAAATTCTTGTTTTTTTCCTATTTCCCTCCTCTCTTATTTCGTTTAGATATTTATTGAAACTTAAAAAACCCAAAAGCAATTAACGTCTTTTCGACATGTTCACTTGGCACACAAAATCACATCGACAATATCWCTCTTCTACAATAAGCATTGCCATATGAATTCTCATGAGCTTTATCATCATCATGTAACTACATGTGAGAATGGGCGACAATACTCTCACTGAAATGACTCTTATTCTCCGTCTTTTCGTTTTCAGAGAGAGAGTCAGAATAGCTATTCGTGTATATAGGCTAGAGAATTCTCACACCAATCTAATCGCATTCTCATAAGAATTACTCTCACCGTTTACAGCCACATTAACGGCGTCTGCTAGATAGGTTCGCTAGGATGAAAGAATATATGGGAAATAAAAAAAGAGCAGAAATGTATTTATCTCCACAAATTTATAAAAAAAAAAAAGATTTTATATTATAAAATAATGTAATGTGCATAATGTTTACTTAACAATTGCATTATTAAATTTATTCAAATATGAACAATGATATAAATTTGCTAAGGAAATAGCATTACCGTTCCATACCTTTATATACATATGTATGTATTTAACTAATATATTCAATGCTTTGCTAAAGTTTATGTTTTTAGTAGTATATTTTTCAGGTGCAGTTTCCACAAAAGAAAAATTAAATAAAGTAAGGGGCGTTGAATTTTCATCTTAGCAGGCGCAATGGGACCAAAACCGTGCATCCAGATGTTACTTCCTCAAAACTATTGTGAAAATGAAAAAAGTTCTGTCAAAGCACCAATATTATAGTTCCTCCTTGGCAATGGTTGACATTAGAAATAACATTAGTAATATGCAATGTCAGTAGGCAATAATTCTAGCTATAATTTTTTTTATTATTCTAAATTGACTGTTGATGCCGATAATATCGCTTTTACATTATATCGATAGTTTTGTTACATATGCGTGAGCGAGGTAAAAGAAAAGTATTCTGGAATATTTGAAGAAATGTCAGCAGAGAAAGGATATCGTTCAGATTTAAAGGTAAACATATACATATTTCAAAATTTTTTTTGTTTTGTTGTTTGTTCTTTTAACGGTTCTGTAATCCCCGTTAAGATGGTAAGGGTAATTTGCGTTGTCGTCGAGATCATCTAACGGGAAGCCCAGAAAACGTGTTGTTCGGTCGTGGTCGGACCAAAGTGAAGAGGGTGTTAGATGAGTAGGGTCAGTAGGGCATGCCAAGAGGTGGCCAGTATCATGCGAGGACTCGTTGCATGCAGGGCATACATTGAGTATGTCTGTGTCAATTCGGGATAAGTAGGAGTTTAACCTGCTCCAATATCCAGAACGAAGTTGCGCTTCGTCTGCAATAGGTGGTGTGTTAACTCCAAGCATTGTGCAAATGCAGAGAAAATAATTAAAATAAAGCTTTATTTACAACAAATATTAAAAGAATTAATATACAGAAACCTTATAGTGAAGTGTTAGTAAGTGAAAAGTGCATAATATACACTCGCCAGAAAAATTATCCGTACACCTCGATATGAAAACAATAAACTGAGGAATTTGTGCTCAAATAACTCATTATGTAAAAAAATAATATACAAAAGTTTTATTTAGTATTTTCACTACACTTTCCACTTTATTTTTTTAAACATACACTTTAAATTAATTTTTTCAAAACAAACAAAACAATCGCACATAATGAAACAGAAAAGGTATTCGTACATTTTGAAATTAAGTACATATAGTACTGCTGARCACTATCCTTCAAATTACCTTTCAAAATGCGTAAATAGCCGAACTGATCCATTATTGAATCTATAAAAACAAGTTTGCCTGCTCCTCCTGCCGCCATACACCCCGAGACCATCACGCCTCCTCCGCCATGTTTGACGGTGGGTAAAAGATTTTCTTTATCAAGTGCAGTACCACTCTTACGCCACACCAACTTTTTTCCTTTAATGCCAAAAGTACAAAACTTGCTTTCGTCGCTGAATAAGACGCGTTCCCAAAACTCTCGAGGCTTGTTAATATGTTTGTTGGCAAAATCCAAACGTTTCTTTCTGTTCACTTCGGAAATAAAGGGCTTCCTGCGTGCTACACGTGCGTGATACCCATCTTATTTCAAAAATTTTCGTACAGTATCTTCATGGAGATCCTTGGCAAACGAATTTTTAATTTTTTCACAAATTTTCGATACAGTAAGGCGTGGATGTAATATTGTTCGTTTTTCTCGAACGGTCAATATACTTGGACGACCAGAACGTGGGTTTGACACAATGGAGTTAGTTTTTTTTGAGTGCTTGCACAACATACTGCACAGAAGAATGAGGTCTTCCTATGATTTTACCTATTTCCCTGAATGATTTGTCCTCTTTTCTGAGTTTTAGAATAATTTTTCTTTCGCCAGCGCTAATTTCTTTAATTTTAGGGGCCATCGCGAATTTTTCAACAAAGAAAAAATTCTAATAACTTTAAAGTGAACTGTTCAAAGCGAGATCAATTATACACTACAATAGAAGCGCTTAAGTGAATGTATTTGTCACCATATTAAAARGGAAATACCCCGTTATGATGTGTACGGATACTTTTTCCGTTTAATTGAAGTGAGTTTTTTTGTTTTTGTTCTGGGAATTTGCTTTTAATGTGAATGTCTAAAAAAAACCTTATAGAAAGTGTAGTAGAAATACTAAATAAAACTTTTATATATAATTTTCATACATAATGAGTTATTTGATCACAAATTTCTAAGCTTATTGTTTTCATATCGAGGTGTACGGATAATTTTTCTGGCGAGTGTAAGTGAAAAAGTTATTCGCTATATACAAATTATCAATGTAAAAGTTGTCATTTTTTCAACTTTATATCTTTAAAACTATAAGTCAGCGGCAACTATATATATATATTTTCGTTATCTGGAGAACGTCACCTTTCCAGTGATACCTATTTTATTCCCGAAATCCGGGGATGCTATTSTAAATCCCAGCCACGCCATTCACGGGAAGGGAGTCGGTAAAGGGTCGAAAGTCAGTTGCGTACTGTACGACGGCGTCGACGTAGACAAGAAAGGACCTTCTGATGCTCCTAGGATGCGGCTCTGCTCCAAGCAGATGGCTGCAAGGGGGAYTCCTACGGAAACATCCTAGCAAGAACTGTCTGGAGAGGAGTTCATTAGTCACCTTTACAGGAAGCATAAGCGTCTTACTGTGGAGGTATTCTAGGGGAGACATCAACAGGCATCCCGTCGTGGTCCGGAGTGCAGTATTCTGGCAATTCTGAAGTTTCCTCATCTGCGTTCCATTGCATCCAGGCGACCATATTGGTGCTGCGTAGTTAAGGACTGTCCGGCCGATTGCCTTGTAAGTTGCCAACAACGTTTCTTTGTCTTTTCGCCATGTGCTGCCGGCTAGCGGCTTGAGGATTTTTTTGCGGCTCGCTGGGGATGGTGGGGGAATGTGTGAGGTTTCGTGCAGTGAGGTAACGGGAGAGGTAGGTATTTACCTTGTGCGGTCGAGGCTAGCTGCGCTAAGTGCCCGGTCTTTAAACGTGTTTTTCTCGAAACTGTGTTTTTGAAGTCGGTGGACGCGATTTCTCGTAAAGTTATCGATCGGTTTAGTTCGTATTGTGTACACGTTTTAAAATAACTTCTAGTTATTAAACAAAGTTTTCTTGTTTGATTACAACTTATATTTTTGACCTCTAAATGGTGAAGATTTGACCATAAAATGAGATATTTTGTTCAAAGTCTGAGAAAAAAAGATAAATTTGAATTTTTTTATTTCCTGCGTTTAAAAACGAGATTTAAATATGTACCAACGGAATATGCTTAGTTTTTTATTTTATATCAACTTATAATAAGGTATGCTGTCCACGGCGAGAGCACTTTTTTTTGAGACACCCAGGGTAATGAGGTCTCAACGGTTGAATTTTCAACATTTTTGTATCGAAATTTTATTAGATTTTTTCAAATATGTAGCTTTGATATAACATATTATATTTTTCAAATATATGATTGCTTATATTAAAAAACAAATCGTAAAAATACCTTTTTTTTGTACGTCTGAAACTCACCTAACCCCTTAATTCGCTGAACGATTTCAGTGGCGTCGTATATTTCATACAGCTCATTATTCCATCGAACGCGATATTCGCCGTGGCCAAAGCGCAAAGGACCATAAATCTTTTTAGAACTTTAAATAATTTTTTCTCGCGAAAACTAGCAATGTCGACTCATCAGTTATTGTCATCGTCCATGCCTCTGAACCATATAACAGGACGGGAATTATGAGTGCCTTATGCAGCTTGGTTTTTGTTCGTCGAGAGAGTTTTTTACTTCTCAATTGCCTATTTAGTCCGAAGTAGCACCTGTTAGCAAGAGATATACTGCTTTGGATTTCGAGGCTGACGTTGTTGTTGGTGTTGATGCTGGTTCCTAAATATTTCGTCTATTCTATCTACAACTTCGAAGTGATTACTGTAAACAGTGACGTGGATGCCTAGTCGCGAGTGCGACGGCTGTTTGTTTGATGACAGGAGATGCAAAATTTTTTTTTTTTTTTTTGGAAATTCTGACTACCCCTAACACCTTAAGGAATACTACATACATAAATAACTTCACAGTCTCTGCATCTGCATCGCATATTGTTACACATACAAAGTGGTTTCCAAAGTAAACAGGACTTTATGATATTGCGTTTTAAGTATCAGTACGTTTGTGTTATTGGTGCGAAAATGAAGCTTCGAACAAATAGTCAACATTGTTGCAATCCCAAAACGTTGCAATTGATGAAACAAGCTGATGGCGATGATTGCCTATTCCGTAGCAGAGTGCGCGAGTGGTTTCGACGTTTTCAATTCCCACGACAGCCGGTTCTACGTACCAGAATTTACTCGKATTTCATCCGACCAAGGGCTGTCGCCCCGTTTGGATCGGTGAGTATTAATGTGTGTTTGTCGTCATTGGAGCAACGCCTTGCAGCAGGGTTGCTCCGTATTCTCCTGACTCRTGCTGGCATTGAGTCCAACCCGGGCCCGGAGGAATTTTTCTGCTGCGTATGCGCAAAACGACTCCATCCAAACTCCACCTTGGTCAGGTGCAACACATGCAATGGATGGAGCCATCTWAASACCTGCTCAGGCCTTAAGACTCATAGGGAGTGGACCACTCGTTTCGGGCCCCATGTTGCCTACGCAATACTGCGACGCTGCGCCGCCACTCACCCAATAGAGGACCTCCCCTGGAGCTCAACTAGGCAACATAGCTTCCACTCTGACTTGTCCCCCCCGACGTCAATATCGTACAGTCATCTGCGTACGAGGTTCTGGAAACACCCTCTGGTGGTTGCGGGAGTTTCGAGATGTAGATGTCTTTAAAAATTTTGTATTTAATTCTGGTGATTTTACTACTCTTTTGGCGCCATGATGCGATGGTACATGGTACAGATATATAGACTATATCAGGATTAAAAAATTTATAAATACAATTATAACTGCCTCAGGTTGATCGTGTCAACATCTACATTTTTTGGAGCTAAAATAGCTCGCTCACGCAGGTAGGTATGGTTTGTATAATTAAATTGTATCTCTGGAAAAATACTTTCCATCAACTCATCTTTGGTAGCCACTATATTGCAAATGTTTTCTGGAAGTTGAATATATTGCGTATCTCCATACAATTGAATTTCACCATTACCAGTGTTTAGCAATTGTTCAGAAAATCGTGACGCTCATGGGTCATTTTGGAGTTGAACACGCTTATTGATTGTAAGGTTTAAGTTACTGGCATCTCGCCATAGATACGTAGGACTCTTTCAAAGTCCACATATGTTGCTCGTGGGATGACAGGCAAGGTTTGTCTAAAATCACCGGTCACCAAACCCAAAGCACCACCAAAAAGCCTACGATTATTCCTTATATCTCTCAGGGTTCATCGAGAGCTTCTAGCGAATGCTTATGGGCCATTATGCATTCATCCCAAATAATAATTTTGCACTTTCTCAGAACTTCAGCCATTCCTGAATGTTTTTTTTTTAATGTTACACATTGCGTCGGGATTTGTATGAATGTTTAAAGGTAATTTCAGTGCTGAGTAGGCAGTTCGACCACCATCAAGAAGAGTGGCTGCAATAACTGATAAAGCAAAAGCCAATGCAATGTGATTCTGTGAACGAATGCTCGCAAGTATCAGTGAGATAAGGAATGTTTTACCAGTACCACTTGGTGCATCCAAATAATAGAAACCTCCTTGTTCTGCTGCCATTGATAGGTTGATTTTATCGTATACATTTCGTTGTTCAGCAGTAAGCAATTGTTCATTATTAGCAACAAACGTAGCCATAGAGTTTATATCAAATTGCTGTTCACGCTGAACATCGCTGTTAATGATATCTGCTGCTGGGCGGTTGGGCGCTGCATGCCATACTGTATGAGCGGCGTGTTTGAAATCAGAATACAAAAATCTTCAATCAATATCTCAGCGGAGAATTCAATATTGACATTTTGATTGGATATTCTAATACGATGCAAAATATCTTCACTCATTGAGTTTTTATATTTGCTCCACAGTGCAGATGCTTTCTTTGCTTTAGATGGAAAACACGTTGTTAATATTATTGAAAATAGTTGACGAATTTGGTGCGGCGATGAGCTCAGTGCCGGTGCACAGCCAAGTGTATAACGGCTGGATCTCTTTCATGTATAGGAAAACTAAAAATGCGCCAAATTGCTTCGTTACTACTAATGTATCGGCCCATTTGATAACGCGTGATTTCGTCATTGTCGTTAACATTTTGAACAGCAAATATAACTTAATCACTGCTCTTATGATCGTACTTACAAATGTACTTAATAGACTTTACCGAACTACATACATAATTCAACGTTTATATGTGCTTTGTAAGTTTTACACAACAACGGTGAATATGGGACCACCCAACGATTATCAATATCTACTCTTTCACCATTTCATAGACGCAGCTCATATGATTGACCTTCAGTGTCTACGTCTCTACGACGGTAAGATGGGTAACCATCGATATTGATGATGGTATCAGCTGTACATGGTTTTGGAAAACGTTTAGTACATTTTCCATTATCCATACATGGTGACATCATATTTAAAGTACCACATGACCCATGAATGATGCTAGTAGTGACAATATCAAATAATTCGTGAGCAACATTCGGATTGGGATTTTCCGCTAAAATAATATGGTCGATTTCTTCTGAGCGCACTTTATCTACTAACCAAATCAAAATATGCGCATATGGAAGACTCTTTTTTGCTATTCTACAGAATAAAGCCAGCAACGTGTTTCGCCAAATACTGAGTGATGTGTAATTAAATTTATTAAAGACTTTAATTTTTATTTGCGATGCATCGACGTTTGACCTGGCAACAACAAATTTTTAATTTCATCCCAGTTTGGATTACATGTAAATGTGATGAAAAGATCTGGTCGACCGTAAGTACGTACATAAGTCATGGCGTCTTGAATATATTCCTGCACATGGCGCGGGCTACTCGTATATGATGGAAGAAAATATGCGGTGCTGATATTGTTAATGTTATTTGTTCCATCTACGTTACCAATAATGGCGTCACGCAATTGAACGTACTCCTCAGAACGAAGTTTTGCTTGATTAAACTTAATGTATCGTAATTTCTCAATTTCAATTTTCGTATACATATCGACAACATACTGATGAAATAGCTGTCGGCATCGGAGAATGTTATTATCTTCATTAGCACGAATCATCAACCGGTATGCATAGAAGTTCATTGCACTAACTTTCTTGGTCAGTACTTCACCTGTAGTTGGATTACTTTGTTTAATATTTAAATGATAACCATCTTCTCCTTTCCAAAATATCAACGGATACTGCAGTGCATCATATGAACGATGATTTTCTTGAATTATTTGCACTGTATTATCTCTGCGTTGTATACGTATATCTCTACGTTCAGTTGGATCACCAGCCATAACAACTGTAACTTCATTCAAAGTTGGAACATTATATGTGCCTGSGTGCTCTCTATTAGGGACTTTGTCGGCTTTAATGACAATGACACAGTTGTCGTGTTGCAGTCTGTTTGAAAGAGACTTGAATAATCGTTCTAATTAGTTATTGCTTTGCAAGAACGTTTCCAAAATTTCAACGATTTCTCGCTCCTCTATCTCCTCTACGATTGTATGCACAGCGTGTATTAGCTTGTTTTTCCTCATCGCCCATGGAGTAAATTTGTTAGAATTGTGGATCGGTATCAGGAATTGGAAGCAATGAACCAATCTGGTGGTATAATTGACCTTGAATCTTGAATGTAGATTCAAAATTGCGATCATCTTCATTATGAACAATTTTTGTTGCTCCAAAAGAGGTCATTTGGAAGCAAGAATTAAATTTACGGCTTTTACGCAAAAATAACTTTGATTGAGATGCGTTTCCACCTAATAGCGTTTTTAAAGGTTCTGATGGTTTACTTAGTGATGGCAGAGCATTTTTTCCAGATGTGCAACATAAACCTTTGTATTTAAAAGCAGGACAATATTGATATTCATTGTCCATACTACCAATCATAATTAGCGAATGTGATGAATGGTCTACTTCAGGATCATATTCAAAAGCAAGGCGATTGAATGATGCTCGTGTCAATGCTTGACGATTTTCGTTCCGTTGTCGTTTATTTGCTCTGTGCGCTTCGAACTCTCGTTGCCTCAATGTATCAGCACGGAGACGTTGATTGCGTTGCTCTGAATTGTCATTTGCACGTGAATTTGCGATTTGTTCTCTTACATTGGCATTAATGGTCAAGTGCTTTTCTACTGTTCTGTTCAATCGGTGGTTACGGACCATTTGCGCATTATAAGAACGTTGACCAAATTTTTTTGGTCTTCCACGAAGACGAACAGTAAGAAATTCCAACATAAATAGTTTTGAGAAGAAATTACAAAAAGTAACAAATGTGTACAGCCGAACTGTCCTTTATGAATCTTCTAGATGTAGCGCACGTTTTGAGCTCTTGAACTTCCTAAATCTTTTATGTTGAAAATACAAAAACGATAAAGATACTTTTTTTTCACAAATCTGGGAAAAATAAGATATTAAGTAAAGGAGAAATATCCTTTTTTTACAAATGTATTTCTGGGTAAAAATAAGAATTCATATTTTTGGACTACTATATAATAATGGTGGCATAAATTTTATACACCAATTAAAATAATAAATTTCAACTGAGCTATGATATATTCCCAACCCAATTTGCATGATTTTTCTGTAAATTAACAATAATAAACTAAATATTAATTTTTTAGAAAAATGTTATTTTCAAAATGTACTTTATTTTTATAATATAACAAAACCGTCTTAATACTCGCTCGTCTAAATTTCATTTTCTTTGAAATTTTCATAGAAATGAAAACTGCGCTGTCAAACTGATGAAGTGACAGCTTATTGCTTACAATATATGGCAAACTAAGTATTTTATAAAGAAGGATTGGTTTTTGGGGTAAAAATACTATTGATTTTGGGCTGTGCATCAGTGAAATCAATCGAGACCAATCGATTGTCAGCCTAGTGGATTGCATATTAAGAAACGGTTCTCTGTTGATTGAAGTTCTATTTTACCATTCACAATATCTAGCAACTTCATTATTTTTCAGGAAGGATCAGTTTGAAATTGTACGCATATATGTACTTCATCGTTCCCGTTTAAATATTGCATTGCTTTGTGCGGTGCTTCGAAAAGATTTCTGTATATTCCAAATTTTAATAGACCGTTTTATCAACACTCCAGTTATGCCGCTATTTTTTTTATGCCAGATCTTTTGCAATTTTAAATTGCCATTGAAAAAATGTTATAGCTACCCATAGATGTATTGATTCACCCAATTTACATTGAACGTATAATATACAGAAGGTTCACCGCGTTACCAAAACTTACGATATTTAATTTTTTGGGTGGGTTCTCTCTTCTAATAGTGGATTTCACCACAAAAGCAGGGGTACTCTTTTGATTAGCGGATTTCACCAATATTTAACAGAAGCAACAAAAATAGGAGAATTGAGCATTTTCAGTGATAAATGAGAAAAATTATGATAATTTCAATGTTTAGAAATGTACGCTTACAGATTCTCATATTTACAATGCGAAAGCGACTATGGATATTATTTACAGATACTCTCCATATATTTGATAACAAATATCATTCGTATTTACGTAGGTATATGAAATTTGACCTATTTAATGATAAATTCCACTAAATTTGTTGGAATTTATAATAAAGTCATATTTTCATTATTACCTAGGTGAATATATGTAGGCATTAGAGGTTTTGAAAACATTTTAAAGACCAATCTAACACACATATTCGCATATGGATGCAATTATGTGTACATATAAACAGATTTTTAAAAACCATAACCGTAATGATAAAACTTTTTTTGATAAAATCCCATTTTGATAAAATCTTTAAAGTCATATTCATATAATTTTGTGTATATGTAAACAGATTTAAAAAACCGTACTCATAAAGTTCATATGTATGTAATTTTKTTTTCATGTAAACAAATTTGAAAGAATCATTCGCAGAAACACAATTTTTGATGTAAATATATACACCCATTGTTTCATACATAAACTCTGTTGTCACGGACAACCAATGGCCGAACTTCACGTTTTTTCAAAATGACAATGTATCTAAGGACTGACGCGACGACAAAGCGTTACAGCTTTGTGAAAATCCAGGCTGTACTGAAAAAAACGAATGGCTGGCGATTGTCATCGCTTTCCTTTTCCGCTGAAACAACTTCGCCTACAACCCAGCGTAAATATGTACATATGTATATTTATGCGTGAGCTCGCATACATATCGACGCAGCTGCGTAAAAATATTTCAGAATTACAAAATATTTTTCACATTCCTTGACAAATACAGTCAATACTGGATATGTGCCACATTAAAAGATACGGATATTTGTAATTAGTTAAAAATAAAAATGTAATATGGTACATAAGGGACTGCGGATACTTAAATGAGTCATACTTAAAACAATAATTTCTTGAGGATCTTGTTGCGGCTTTGTACTTTAGTGACAATCGCGGTTGTGTGCTGAGTGAAAAAATGCAGACTGCGCATGTTACACTTAAGATGTCCTAATGTTGAGTTCCAGTCTGTAAGTCTTGGTACAGTTCGTGAATATGGTGGGCGTGGACTTAGCAGGCAAAAGTTTTAGGCTCTTAGCATTGAAGAAGGGAGAAAGAGAAATAGGCGTTCACCTTTTAACACATCTCATCAATTACATTGGCCGCCCTCTATTGTAGTGTGACGCGTGGTTTTTTGGATGTCCTTAAGTAGCCTTTTATGGTTGATTATGTCGAAGGTGTTCGACAAGTCCAATGGTACGAGGACAGTTCTCTCATAGGGCGGTGTCTGGTAGAGGCCACTAACTATCTGGGAATTATAACGTTAAGTGGTGGTGCTGTGCATTTCACGGAATACGTACTAGTGTTTGGCCTCACATGTTCTCACTACCGTGGAAAGGAGGGTTATCGGGATATAAACTCCCCTAGGTTGGCAGGGTTCCGAAGTTACATTAGCGGTAGCAAAAAAATAGTAAGATTTTTTAATTTAAATTTCGCGCGAGTACCCATTCGTCGAAATATTTCTCGGTTGGTTTGACTTCTGTGCCAAATGTAACATCAAAATAATATAAATAATTGTATACGCTTGTCTTTTTCTTTGTTTATTTCATTAAAATTTTTCAACCAAGAAGTTACATTAAATTTTTTGTGCGAAATCAAATTTCGGGTACCGAAACGTTGGAAATGTTGGAAAATGCCTTTGGTACTAATTATTTGTTGCGAACAAGTGTCCTTGATAAGGTGTCAACAAGGAATACTATTTGAGTGTTATGCGTCGTTTGCGCTAATCTATTGGTAAAAAGAGACCGAAATTATTGGTCGCCAATAGTTCTCTTTGATTTTGCACCACAAATTTTCAACCAATCTCATGCCGCAGCCACCGTATCCGTCTAATTTAGCTCAGTGTGACTTCTGGCTATTCAGAAAACGCAAATGACAGCTGCGGTGAAACCGTTTCGAGTCAATTGAACACACTCGTGATTCGCTACGTATTGAATACTATTCCGTAAATTTACCCTATTAACTGTTTCGAGGATAGGAAGAAACATTGGCACAGGAATATACTTGCAAAGGGGGTTATTTTGAGAGGGGCGACATAAAAGAATAAATTAAGAATTAATTAATTTAAAATTATGGAAAGTCCTACTATTTTTTGCTCATAGTATCATAGTATGTAATTTTGGTTTGTTTGCATTTTCATCTATCAAAATAAAGTTTGACGTATTCCAATACCTTTTTTCTATACACGTAGTACATAAGAAAACGGCTTTTTGATAATCCGATTGATAACCTAGACAACCCCATTGTCTTCTTCTTTTTCTTTACTGGCGAAGATACCGCTTACGCGATTATACAGCGCCACTGGTCCTTCCAAGGGAGTGGAGATCTTCCTCTTCCTCTGCTTCCCCCGGAGGGTACTGAGCCGAATACTTTCAGAGCTGGAGTGTTTTCGTCCATTCGAACAGCATGTAGGTAGGCTAGCGTAGCCGCTGTCTTTTAATTCGCTGAACTATGTCAATGTCGTCGTAATCTTGTACAGCTCATCGTTCCATCGAATGCGATATTCGCCATGGCCAATTCGCAAAGGACCATAAATCTTTCGTAGAACTTTTCATTCGAAAACTCTCTACTTTACTTTTCAATTGCCTACTCAGTCCGAAATAGCACCTGTTGGCAAGAGTAAGCCTGCGTTGGATTTTCCGGCTGACATTGTTGGTGGTGTTTACACTGGTTCCTAAATAGACGAAATTATCTACAACTTCAAAGTTATAACTGTCAACAGTGACGTGGGAGAAAAGGATTTTTAAATGCATGTTATGAACACTTCAACAATGAAGAGAATAATTCCGCGAAAATTTAACAGATTCATGGTTATATCGTTGGTTATATAACCCATTTACCAAATTTGCAGCAATTATTTTGTTAGTTTTTCGTTTTTTATTTTATACAGGTTTTACACATTTAAATTAAATATTAAAATGATTCAACAACTTGGAAACATATGTAGTTAAAAACTAAGTTTAAAATAAAATATTAACAATATAATATATTCACGCCATCATATAAGCATATTTTTTGGCAACCTTAATTCAATGCACAATTTAGTACAAATTAGTAAAATGCCACATAACGTAAGCTATGAGCTGCCACTTCAACCGTTTGGCAGCGCAGTTTTCATTTCTATGAAAATTTCGAAGAGGCAACATATCCCATTTGTACATATGCTGACGGCATTTTCATTTCGGTAATATGAAATTTAGMAGAGCGAGTATTAAGGCGGTTGTTATATTATAAAAATAAAGTACATTTTCAAAATAAAATTTTTCCAAAAAATTAATATTCTTAATTTACAGAAAAATTATGCAGTTGGGAATGAGCGAAGTCTTAAATTTAATAAACTTATACAAGCTTAAATCCAAATATTGGTCATTTTATGTTTATTATTTTAATTGGTGTATTAAATTTATTCCACAATTATTAGTCCAAAAATATGAATTCTTATTTTTCCCAGAAATACATTTGTAAAAAAAAAAATAATATTTATCCTTTTTTATTTTTCACACAAAAGATTTCAAAGATGCGCAATAGCWATACGTTTGACAGTTAGTATTCTATAAATTCTATCCTGTCGAGATGCCCCGTATAGTAGACARAATGTAATATTTTAACAAATTTGCAACACTGCTGTCGTGATTTCCATCTCGAACGCAGAATGTCGATATTTTTTTCTCTCTAGATTAAGGTTTCTCGCATTCAATTGAAAATTACATAAAATGTAATTGGGGAATTGAACAGCTGGATATAATTTCTCAATATCATAGTTTCGTTTATCTCTGCGGAAGAGAAAGAAAATACTTTGCATATAATTTTGAGAAAATTTACATAATTAGATTCTTTCCTCGATAATCTTAGCTCGACGTTGGGGCTTCGTGGAGCTCTATTTGCTAGATATTAACTAATAATATTGGCCGTTTTCAAAGAGCTTGTTTTGGTGAAGGATACAATCCCCACCAATCAATGGCTATGTACCTCTAAGGATTAAGAATTATTTTTAAAAATTTGTTGGGCCTCTTGAAAAGACGCTGCACGAGGCAAGCTTTGGATATAGCAAAGATAAAATTATGGTACTGTGTTCCCACTATGTTGCGAACATAGATAAGGTACACAATCTACAATTAGTAGGAGTACACTTTTTGAGTATAATTAATTTTTTAAGCGTTTTGCTTCTTTTCAGATGTGCATTAACACGGTGTTTATAATTTTGCCTGGGATTTAGAATAGCATCCCCGGACTTCGGGGATAAAATGGGTATCACTGGAAAGGAGACATTCCCAGATCACGCGTTCTTTCGCGTAGAACTCCTTTCTGCACCTTTTTTTCTTTTATAAAAAATTGCTAAAGATTTATTTCGTTTTCCATTTATGTATTTGGGGCATAAAGTTTTTGCTTAAAGAAAATAGCGTATGAATTTGTAACAAACATTATTTAAAAGAAATTTAATTGTCAATAAACAATCTGCTTACTTGGGTTACAAATTTAGGTCATCGCATAATAAATTGAACTCATGTGCCTTTTGCCTTTTTATTTTTAAATTTTTGTCTATTTAATTATCTGGTAAATACTTACTTGTTATGTTCAGTTGAAATTCGTAATGCTAAATTAGAGTTGGGTTGATCTGAATTTAAATTGCTTCAACTTCAATTCAACTTAATGAAGTTAGAATAGAATAGAATATTATTTGAGGTAATGCACCGCGACCTAAGGTCTATTGTGCCCTCTCCTATATCACATGACCTCCCAGAACCCCAGCAGCCCGAATAGTTCTAGGAGTTTGCCGGGCGCTAGTGAGGTCATGTGATCCCTGCTGATGTAAGCAGAATCCAGGGCCTTAAGCACAGACACATGCTAGTCTTTGCAGCTTTGACAGTCTCCGAATCACTGAAGACTGCGCTGCTTTGGTAGCAGGCAGCCGTTCCATAGGTGACGATAGGCCTTACTACCTTGGTATACAGCCATCTAATGATACTTGGCTTGCATCCTCATGATCTGCCGGCCAGGCTTCTACAAATCATAAGTCCTCTAGTTGCTTTGGACAGCGTTAGGTCCAAATGCCTACTCCACCCTAATGATGAGTCTAAGGTGAGGCCCAGGAATTTGACCTCCACCTTGTGGGCAACCCCTTGTGGTGTCAAGACGAATCCTACTTTCTCCACTGTTGTTTCTGCTACSCTAGTGCGCAGAAGGGCTTCTATCCATCTGCGTATCGGGGTGGGCACGTTCCTTCTCTCAAGTGCCTTGATAACGCTAGTGTGAGATGCATTATCAAAGGCACCCTCAATGTCTAGGAAGGCGCAGATCGCAACCTCGCCGTCATTCAGCGAATCCTGCAGCTCAGACGTGAGTTGGTACAGAGCAGTGTTTGTGGATCTGCCCTCTCCTAGACTTATAGGCCGGAACGATTTGGCTAGTGAATAGTCTCTCCTCAATACCTTAGGGATGAAAATTACTTTTGCAGTTCTCCATGGCTCAGGAATATACGACATCGCCAGGCTGTCTCTCATCAGCCTTAGCAGGTGTAGTAGGAGAATATCCATGCCTTGCTGCAAGAGAGCCGGGAGCCGTCCACTCCCGGTGACTTAAAGCTTGAAAAGGAGGCCAGTGCCCATTTGACTGAGTCTGCAGTGAACAGGTTTCTTGTAGTCAGCCAATCTGAGCGATCTGGCCTACGTATGACCGAGGCTGGATTTAGGTCAGCTTGAACCGTCCCCGGGAAGTGCGTTTGTATTAGTGTTTCCGCCCTTTCCTCCGCGCTTGTATAGGTCCCGTCGTTTCTTTTTAGGGATAATACTGTGTCCGTCTTGCCCTTCGACAACGCCTTATGCAGACGAGCTACCTCCGGGGTCGAGGAGACGCTATCACAGAATTTCCTGAAACTGTTTGTCTTGGCAAGCCTAATCTCCTTGTTATAGAATGTTAGGTGCCGTTTGTAATCCTCCCAGCTGTCTGTGCGCTTGGCTTTGTTAAACAACCTACGCACCCTAAGTCTAAGAGCTGAGAGTTTACTAGACCACCAGGGGCAGATTTGTTTGCAGGTGGTCGCTTTTAGTGGACCGGCATAGTGATAGGCGTCCATGGACTGGTCTATGGCACTCAGTCTGCTTTCCAGTCCAACTGTGGTGGATCTATCATCCGCCTGCCCCACTCCATTTATATTATGACTTAAGGTCTCCCTGAAGATACCCCAGTTCGTATTTCTAGGGGTATGTGTCGGAGGTTAGTCCGCGATTTTTACCCTCAGAGCAAACCGAATGATCCWGTGATCTGACAGTGAGGGCTCCTTTGACACCCGCCACTGTGAGATCAGCCCGATCATGTTGTCGTTGCTCAGGGCAATGTCTAGGACCTCCCTGCGAACACTGGTTACGAAGGTGGGCTCACAACCCACATTCTCGATGCTCATATTGTTACTAATTATGAATTCAAGAAGTGACTCACCTCTCACGTTGCAGTCCGTGCTACCCCATTCCGTGTGATGCGCGTTGGCATCACCCTAACGTTAGGGGAAGATTGTTGCGTCTGCAGTATTCCACTAGACTGAGTATTGATGGAGGGGGTGCTGTGGTCATTTCTCCCGGAAAGTATGCGGATGCGAGGACGAAGTCCGATCCTTCCTTGTCCTTCACTTGTACCGCCACCAGATCTTGCGTTAGAAACTCTGAAATACAGAAACAGTCTATATCGGCTTTAACGACTACATAAGAACGGGGTCTCTCGCTAGAGAGATTCCAGATTACCTTGCTCCTTCTCGAGTTGAATCCTCTTACCTCTCCTCTAACCACCCAAGGTTCCTGGATTAGGAGAATGCTCAGGTTATCCGAGATGAACCTCTTCACGATGACAGCCGAGGCTGCCGATGCGTGATGTAGGTTCACCTGAGCCACTTCCATGCCGGCACTGGAGCCTATAGTATAGGTTCAATGAGCGACAGGTCCTCGTCCTCGATTTTATCATCAACCTGCACCTCCAGCCATTCCAGAAGCTCTTGGGTGGATGGAACCTTTTCCTGCTCATTGGGGAGCTCGTTGCTCCTGATTCCATCCGCGGCGGTCGCCTCATGCGCTGCTGGGCGGGTTACGGGTGGAGCCGGTGCCACGGTTCGCCCCTTCGTGGGTTCTTGGCTCGTCGCCGACGTTGCCTTGGGCCTTMATGGCCTCACTACAATTTCGCCGAACCTGAAGTTCAGCCTGAATCCCTTTCGCCTTATATACTTATAGGATTCATCGTTTATCGACATGTTGAGGTTCCACCCTGAACCCTCAACGCTGCCTGCTACGACCTTCCACGCGGAGGTGCTTAAGCCATYGTTCTGGTTWCCCACCAGATTAAGCACGAATTCGTGGGTTTTATCTGCGCTACTCGGGAAGAATGCCACCGTGTTATGCAGTTGTGGTTTCTCCTCGCCTCTCCGTACACACATTGCTGGATCCTTCCAAACTTCTTGCATTGGCGCGATTTCCATTAGCCAGGTGGCCGACCTCTCCTCCTGACAGTCGACCAGCAGCATACCGCCCTTAAAGAAAATGCCGTTAAAGGCGCCAGTGTAGCCTTTGTCAGTACATAGGGCATTAACTAGGCAGTCTTGGAGAGCCGTCAGCTGTTGGGACCCTAAGGCCTCCGCTGGGTAGTTCTTAACAGCCTCAGAGTACTTCCGGCTGGCGATTCTCGTCGGTTGCTGGTTGGGGTTGGAGCACTTTCCACTAGCTTCCTGTGGTCTGTCTCCACATATTCTCTTGGGCCTTGGTGGTTTTTGGGGAGTTATATGACCGCTTTTTCTTTTCTCCATACGGTTCGGTGCCTCTTGGGGCGCCGGCTTTGCTACGCTTCGTCCTGCTCCTACTCAGAGCCCGCTGTCTCCGGTGTCATACCGTCCTGTAGGAATCTGAGGTACCACTTGAGAGTGGCTCCGCTCATTCCCGCTCTACGTGGGTCGTCGTGACCTCCTGGTCGTCCTGGCTCCGGGGTACATGGAATGTTCCCTCGTTGTCGTTTTCTTTTACGCTCGCCCCTTGATTCCACTCTCGTGAAACCACTCTCCTCTCCGCAGTCAATCCTGCTCGAGGGGGTTGTGGGGCCGGCGTTCGCGCGATTTGCTGTGGTCACGGTTGACACACTACGCTGAGTGCCGCTGCGGGAGGGCACGTCGTCGTCGGCGCGATTTGCTGTGTTCGCGACTGATCCGCTGCGCTGAGTGCCGCTGCAGGAGGGCACGTGGTCGTCAGCGCGATTTGCTGTGTTCGCGGCTGACCCACTGCGCTGAGTGCCGCTGCAGGAGGGCACGTCGTCGCGTGTGTGCTCCTCAAAGAGTGCTCGCTCTTCCGGCGACAAGGCATCCAGGAAGCTGAACTTTCGTTTAGCTCCTTTGCCACTCTTGCTCGTCGTACTAGCGCTTCCGCCGCTGTTAGCCGTCTTTGCTGTGGATGCCGTTGCTTTGGTTATTGTCGTTGTTTGTTGTTGTTTTTGTTGTTGTTGACATCTTGTTCTTACGACCGTTTGGGCCTTAATGTGAGCCTCCCGGTCTATTTTTAGTAAGGGGAAATCTAAAGTCCGCTGCGCCAAAGCCCCTTGACGCAGTAAGGCCACCGATACTTCCCAAGGCGGCCCGGTGTTGGGAAGGCTCCGTACGAATACAGCCGAATTTACCTCCTGGCTGCAAATCATCCAATGGGCACGGGTCGCATAACACCCTGGATTAGGAGGTGGTAGCTCTTGGTCGCCGCGCACATGTAGCGTCTGCCAGCCCTCAGGAGAGATGCTATGCAGCATCACCCCTGGTGGTTGGGAGATGCCGTGCTGTGCTGCGGTTTAAGCCCCTGCACCACGACAAGGTGCCTACCATTCGCAGAGGTAATGAAGTTAAAAACTATAATGGGTTTAGCTTAATTTGTACCTTAAGTACAACACTTTATAACTTTTCAATTTGGGGGCGTGGCAACGATCTGGCTTTGGTACCATTAAAGAGTGCCAAGGTATACTTGTACCAAGTTTCTACAAGTTAAACCCATTTCATTTATTTGAGTGACACTGTGTAAGCTAATAAAGCCGTTTTATTCATTTTTCTGTGTTTTATTTGAAGTACAGTTGCATACTTCTATAAAAATACATTCTATAGGCAGATGTTAATTTTTATAAATATTATATTTTAAATTTATTTTTATTATAATAATCATACATGTTATATTTTAAAATCATATCCTATTTCTCTTTGTATTTACAGGGTATTTTAAAGTTTTTATTGGCCCATACTAAAAATGAAGATGCTAAGGGGACGACATGCCAAGAAATGGATGTAGAGGTATGATGTATGGTACATTTGCTGTATTTCTACATATTGCATTGGGTCAAGTGAGATTATAGAGTGATAACTTTGAACTTAATAACAAACAATATACTTCAAAAAATATTAAGACTAAGAATATAAGAAGACTAAAAGATTTAGTTAGGACCAAAGTTCCAGTAGGCAGCTTTGCGAATTCAAAATTATGAATACATTAAATATCTTTATTTTTTATTTGTTTAAGAACGTTTCTACTTGAATATGGTTGTTTTCTGTTTTTTCAACTAGACCTATTCATGTAGCCTTCTCTAAACAATGTTTTTCAGTATCCAGCACAAGCAATACGGCAACTAGAATCCGTACACATAATTTTTAATGGCTAGCAGAAAATTTTTTTATCGAATATTTCTACATGGGCTGAACTCTAAATCGCCACAAACAAAATATTTCCTCGTCCTGGAGGACTAATCTCTCGACGAACAAAGACCAAACTCTTATAAGTCACTCATTCCTTCCGTCCTGCTATATTTTTTTTTTTTTTTT
>NW_017537436.1:32033-41561 GCF_001853355.1 Bactrocera latifrons
CTAGCTACAATGTTGTTGACTTGTTGTCTCTTCTTTGTGGTTTTAGGCGCTTCTTCTCTCGTTCCTTCGTTTGTGTGGGTTTTCTTTCCGTCCTGCTATATGGGGCAGAGTATTTGTACATATAATTTTTGATGGCTAGGAGACGATTTTTTTATGGCACATTTCTACATGGGCTAACCTTAATCGCCAAAAACAAAAAAAAAAAATATTTCCGTGCCCTGCACTTGCAACGACGAATATCGTATTCAATGGAAACGCGGCTTTGCTGGTTAGGTCATGTCCGTATAGATGAAAACATTCCAGCTCTGAAAGTATTTGACGCAGTACCCGCCAGGGAAAGCACTCTACTCAGTTGGAGAGATCAGGTGAATAAGAAGCTGGCTAAATTTGGTATTTCGAATTGGCCCCAAATCGCGAAAAGAAGAAATCACTGTCGCACTGTTATTAACTCGGTTATAACCCCGTAAAGAGGTCTAATCTTAACTAGAAAAGCATCAAAATTCTATGAAATTTCATATTTGTTCACAATGGAATAATTTTAATTTCGTGTTGTGATAAAACATTGTTTTATTATCCGGAAGAAAAGTAAGCGGTTAAAAGCGCAATTCAGTAAGCAGCTTGAAAGTCATTTGTGATGAGTCACTATTCACAATACAATCTTTACTCACAAAACATTATGCATATCCTGACCGGTGTACATATATATATGATCGGTTTCTATACTTTGCAAGCAACTCAAACATGTGAAAATTAAAAAAAAAAAAAAAAAAACATTTAAAATACATTTCGTAGTTGTTGTGATTCAAAGTTATTATTTTATTATTCTAATAATAAGGTTTATATACTATACATATGTACTACTGTGGACAAAAAATTGTAAGAGTTTGTTTATAATTTAAAAATTATTTATTAATTTCAATTAATTTTCCTATGTCTATGTCATTCCCCTTAAAGTAAATCCCATTGGTTCCAATACACTTGTGCCAACATTTTTTCTAATGCAGTTGTTAAAGTAAATTTCCAGTATAGTCTTCAATGCGCGTAGCGATTCACGTTTAATGTCTTCAAATTTACTCAAACCGGTTTCCCGGGAGCAATCGTTTTACTTTGCCGAATAGTCAGAAACCACACGTGCCAAATCAGGTAAATAAGTTGGTTACGGCACGATATTTGTTGAAAATTTGGCAAAACAGGATCACTAAAGAATGTGACGGTGTATTATCTTGGTGCAAAAACCAAGGGTTGTCGACCCATAATTAAGCATACCTTAATACTCAAATAGTATTCCATGTTGACATGACAATTTGTCCGGTCGGTAGGAATTCGGCGTGCACCACATCTCGATAAATAAAAACAATTGTCAACTTAACCATCAGTTTTGACTGCTTTTACGTAGTTTTTTCGGCTTCGGCCCATCTTCCTCCTTATTCGGCCGATTAATTATCTGTTTCCGGGTCGTAAGCATAGATCCTTCAGAAAGGGAGGTGTATACTAAACACTAATTATTATTTTGATTTGGCAAATTGTCGCATACATACATATGCATTATTTTTATTTGAACTTTTTTTTTTGTTTCATTGGGCAGGCACAAACGTGATTAGTGTAGAGTACTGAAAACATGCGGGGCATATATTTTTTATGTCAGGGTAGATTCTGGATAAGTGGGAGTTTAACCTGCTAAAATACCCAAATCGAAGTTGCCTTTGGTCACCTCTGTTTCACGTGGCAACCAGAGCTCTTCGTCATTCACTGGAAGGTGGTCAATGAAAAGGTGGTAGCTGCATCCAGGCAACCATATTGAGGCCTTAGTTAATGACCGATTGCTTTGTGTGTAGGCAACAAAGCCGGACGTCATGGTCGTGCAATCATCAGTGTACGAGGTATCACCTCTGGTGGTTGAGAGAGTTTCCTGTTTAATTCTTCCCAGTTTAGAGTTTAAACTACGAAACAATGTGGATGATTGTCAACCGCTCATGTACTTCATAGTCCACCTTTCCAGCCCTGAAAGGAGCGTAGACTTTTCAATGTCCTCAAGTAGCGTTGTGTGATAGCCTGTGTCAAAGGCATTTGACAAGTCCAATGCTACGAGAATTGTCCTCTCGCGGGGTTCTTTTTGGTTTAGATCATGAACTATCTCGACATTTATGACGCTAAATGCTGTGGTGGTGCGGTGCGTTTTGGGGAAATCGTGCTGGAATTCGGCTCGGCTCTGATGGTGTATACATTTCGGGTGTAGCAAGGCCTCAACTAATGAGGAAAGAAAGTTTATAGTTGTATTACTATAAGGCTTTCCAGTTTTCAACAGTGGGACTACCTTTCCGATTTTTCACACAGCGGGTGTGGGAAGGTTGGTCAGTCATAAAAAGACTAAAAACTTCGAGACGGTTATTGTCATATCTCTTCGGGTTGGATAATTATTTGACAGTAGTTCAAAGCTTGGGGTGCTTCACCAGTTTCGTTCGCTTATATTGATCTACCTGTAGTAAAGGCTCGCTCTTATTTGCCTCAGCTGCAAAATTTTGTCATAGTTCTTAAATTTTACCAGTGAGGTAAAGCGAGCAAATGCATGAGCGATCACCTTTCGGAATCGAAGTTCGCCAATGAATCCATCCGGGTCAACTCCGGTATTATAGAGGCGGCTGTTGTTGGAATAACAAATGAATCGCAACATTTGTGAAAAATATACTTTAGTTTTTAATTAACATTTATGGGAAAATTTTTGGAAGAAGATAAGGAAGGGCAAAATATAGTAAGACTATTTAATTTAAATTCCGCTCGAAAGCCCATTCCTTGAGGTTGGTTTTACTGTCAGTGACTTCTGTGTCAAATGTCATATCAAAATAATTATTAGAGTTTAGTATACACTTGCGTCTCTGAAGTTCATAAAATGCATTCAGCGATTTTTACGGAATTATTCAACAAAGAGGTTGAGTGCGAAATCAAATGTCTGGTGTCGAAGTGTTCAGAATGTTGGAAAAGGCCTTCGGTGATAATTGTTTGTTGCGATCAAATGTTTTTGATTGGTAAAAATTATTCAACTATGGTCGAGAACGCGTTAACGACGAACCACGTCCAGGACGGCCATCAAGGTCAACTGATGATCAATACGTTAATACAAAAAGGTGCTTGAAAATCTACGATTAACAATCAGAGATCTTACTGGCATCGTTGGAATATTGGAATAATGACTGAAAACGATCTTGAAAGATCATTTGGGCCTAAAAAAAGTGAAATCAAGATTATTTCCAAAATCAGTAAATTTTTTCCGAAAACAGCTCGCTGATGAATTAAGTAGGGTGCGGCAGACCGATGATAGCGTTACGGGCCCGGGAATAGAAAGCAGAGTGTTGGCACTAAGTGGGTCTATCACTAAAGTTTACAACGGTAGCTGCCCCCCAATTGTGTCCACAGATAGGCACAACTGTCCCTGGTGGACAAAGAAGCTTGCAGACCCCAGGAAAAGGGTACGTAGCCTATTCAACAAGGCAAAACCTACAGGGGTCTGGGAAGTATACAGGAGCTACCTAACTCTCAACAATAAGGAGATTAGGTCAGCAAAACAAGCTAGCTTCAGGAGTTTCTGTGAAAAGGTCTACACCACACCAGAAGCGGCGCGGCTGCACAAGGCTCTGACTAGTGGGAAGACTAACACGGAGCTAGCCATCAAAAGAAGTGAAGGGACTTTTACGACCAGTGCGGAGGACATGGCGACAGAGCTTCTGCGTGCTTACTTCCCGGAGACCATCCCGGTGGACCAATGTCTACCTGTGAGAGAACACAGGCCATCCCGCTTGGATTGGGTAACCGCTAGGCAATTAGTCACTGCGGACTCGATTAAGTGGGCAATGGCCTTGTTAGAAAAACTCAAGTCTCCAGGGGTGGACGGCATCTTCCCAGCGCTTTTGCAGCAGGGTGAACAGCCTCTGAGACTCGCAATGGCGTACATCCCTGACCCATGGAGGACGGCTCTTCATACCCAAAGTAGGAAGGAAGGACTATTCCTTGGCCAAATCCTACAGGCCGATTAGTCGAATCTCCTTCCTACTGAAGACTATGGAAAAGATCATAGACCACAATATAAGGTCGACGGCGCTGAAGACTGCACCCCTGCATGCTGCTCAGCATCCATACAGAGTGGGAAGATCCACCAATACGGCTCTGTACCAGTTGACCTCGGAGATAGAGAGCTCACTGGAGAAAGGGGAGGTGATGATATGTGCCTTCTTAGACATCGAAGGTACCTTCGACAACATATCTCACAAGAGTGTAGCCAGGACGATGGAGAGAAGAAATGTGGTAGCACCGGAGCGCAGATGGATAGAGGCCGTACTGCGCATCAGGATCGCCGAGACCAAAATCCGTCTGTGTGCGACAAGAGCCTGTCCAAAGGGAGGTGTGCTATCACCTCTACTATGGAGCCTTGTCGTGGACGAACTGTTAGCATTGCTAACTGACAATGGGATCCGCTGCCAAGGGTATGCGGACGACATTGTGATAATAGCAAGAGGCAAATTTGAGGATACTCTCTGTGACCTAGTGCAGCGAGGTCTAAATCTGTCAAAGGGGAGGTGCAGGGGAGTGGAACTAAACATCAACCCCTCAAAGACAACCGTAGTCCCTTTCACAAGGCGCAGGTTCCTACCCGGCTTTAGGAACCTCACACTTGGGGGCAGAGAGATCGAGATGACTAGCAAGGTTAAATACCTGGGTCTGGCGGTGGAAGCAGCATGTGAACCAAACGCTGGTCGAAGCMACAAAAGCAATAATGGTGTGCAAACGGCTGGCGGGTAAATCCTGGGGCTGTAAGCCAAAGATCGTTAGGTGGTTGTACACCATGATTGTGCGACCGATAATTACATACGAGGCGGTGTCCTGGGCCTCCGTAGCGTCGCAGGCTTCGGTGGTAACCCAACTATCGAAGCTTCAGCGGCGAGCATGTGTTTGCATGACGGGCGCTATGCGGACCTGTCCGACGACAGCTCTGGAGGTCCTGTTGGAACTCACACCGCTCCATGTAATGATAGGTCAAGTAGCCAAGTATTCACTTCTGCAGATAACAGCAGAGGGATGCGGCAAAGGCAAGATAATCTCSTCCCGGAGGATGGACGACATTCCTATTGCCCTCCTCCCAAAGGACGGCATTACCAGAACAACTCACTTCACGAAAAGGTTTAAGGTTACCCTCCGTAGCAGGAGTGAGTGGAACGACTCCACTCTTGATCAAATGCTAAGGGATAGCACATTGAGGTAGTACACCGACGGCTCGAAAACGTCAGAAGGAATAGGTGCGAGTATTGCAGGTCCGCGTACCAAGCTCTCCATTCCGATGGGAAGTTTTCCGAGTATTTTTCAGGCTGAAGTATTGGCTATAAGTCGGTGTACAGAGATACACCTCCAACGCAACTATCGCAACGAGCGAATAGCCATACTTAGCGATAGTCAAACGGCACTAAAAGCGATCTCCTATTACGAGATCAAATCACTATTGGTGCATGAGTGCATAGAACGGTTGAACAACCTAGTTGGAAAGAACCAGGTGCACCTAATCTGGGTGCCCGGTCACAGGGGTATAGCCGGCAATGAACTGGCTGACGAGCTAGCCCGCTCCGCAGCCTCCGCAAGGAAGAAAGAGTGGGCAGGGAAAGGTATTGGCAGCGAGCGCACGTTATGCGTCATGCCATGCTGCTAGTTGGGGGGTACAACCTGAAGAGGACCAAATCGTTAATAAACCTTCCAAGAAACAACTCAGGAACCTGGGCGCATTTTACACCGGCCACTGCAAGCTGAAAATGCATTTAGCTAACATGGCCTATCATCTTGCGCCAACTGTCGGTTTTGCGACAGGGACCCCGAAACCCCGGAGCACCTGTTAATCGACTGCATTGCAGTCTGTAGGCGCAGGTCGAAGGCCCTTGGAGAGATGTTTCTGGATGGGGATCACATCGCCTCGCTAGCACCCAGCAAAATACTGGACTTCATCAATATGCTGGGGCTTAGCGAGTCCCTGTGAGTTAGGAGAGGACACAATAGACCTAAGGTCGCAGTGCATTCCTCAACTATTTATCTATCTAACGTCTGTGAAACAATGTTCAGGAAGTCAAGAAACGTATTATTACTAGCGATGATACTTACGACTCGGAAACATTCGTTCAGTCGGCCAAATATCGTGATAAAGATGGACCGATGCCGAAAACAACGCCAAAAATCAATGTTAGGTTGACAGCTTTCTTCGATTATCGAGGTGTGGTGCACAACGAATTCTTTCCGACTGGCTGAAGAAGGGATACAATTTGAGTATTATGCTTCGTTTGCGCGAAGCTGATCTTAATTATGGCTTGACAACTCTTAGTTTTTGCACCACGATAACGCACAGTCGCACGATAGCGAAGCGCCTACCTTGTTTGATTTCGAACGGCTCGGAGAGGTCCATCCCGATTCTCACGTAGCTTTTGGTGTTGCTCAACGTCAGCTTACACAGCCGTATTAGTTTTGCGGGGATACCAAATTCAGACATCGCGGCATAAAGGCAGCTCCTTTTCGAGGTGTCAAAAGCAGTTTTGAAATCGACGAAGAGATGGTGAGTGTCGATTCTCTTTTCACTGGTTTTTTCCAAGATTTGACGCATGGTGAATATTTGGTCAGTTGTTGATTTACCAGATATAAAGTTTTTTGACGGTGCGCTTTAAAATTTAGCACAATACACTCGAGACTTATATGCGAGCTTAAGGAGGCTTATCCCACGGTAGTTGACGCAGATTGTGTGGATTGGGCGAGCACACTTCAATTCCAATGTTGTTGTTGTTGTTGTAACGGCAGAATTCTGCCGAGTTGACAGTCCTTGGCCGGATAAAAATCCGGGTCCGTTCCGGGTTTCGTAGACCCGACTGTCGTGGGAACGGACTTCAATTCCTATCGTTGGGCATGCTTTCGTCCAACCATATTTTTGAAAGAAGCTGATGCATGCTCCTTACCAGTTCTTTTCCTTTACAATGGGGCGTTTTTGGTTACGTGACGGGTCTCCAACTTTTCGCAAAACCCTGTGAAGGGGATGTTTCGCCTTCTCACTTTAGCTTGTCCTCAAACGGATGTTCTTAAGCTACCCAGAGGATACTTGATCAAAGACCGGAAGTCGTGAGCTGCTTCTTAAGTAAATGGCGATCAGAGAACTTTCCTCACTTGCGTGAACTTTTACACAAAGTTGTTATTGTACTATCATCCTGTTTCAATTCTAGTTGTATTATTATATACTCAACGATTTAATACATAAACTCTTTTTTAATACGCCTTTATTAGCTTCATTTGTATGTTTTCTTGTTTGTTTGCATCTGGAGAAAATAGTTCGAGCTGCAGAACTAAATAGAGAAGGTACCATCTTCTATAATAATGCACTCGCGACTTGGCACTCAAGTCACTGTTGACAGTCATAACGCGGTTATAGCCGAGTTTACAACAGCGTTTTTCCTTTTCGCTGTTTGGAACCATTTGGAGATTCCAAGTGTAGTCAATTCCTTCTCCACCTGGTYCTTCCAACGGAGTGGTGGTCTCTCTCTGTTTCCCCCGGCGGGTACTGCGTTGAATACTATCGGAGCTGCAGTGTTTTCATACATTCGGATGACATGAACTAGCCAGCGTATCCGCTGTCTTTTAACTCGCTGAACTATCTATGTCAATGTCGTACGTCTCTTTCTCTGTTGGCAAGATTTATTCTGTTTTTTGTCGAGAGAGGACTTTGCTTCTCAGTTGCCTACTCAGTCCGAAGTAGAACCTGTTGGCAAGAGTTATCCTGCGTTGGATTTCTAGGCTGACATTGTTGGTGGTGTTTACGCTGGTTTCAAGATAGACGGAATTATCTACGACTTCAAAGTTATGACTGTCAACAGTGACGTGAGTGCCAAGTCGCCAGTGCAACGACTGTCTGTTTGATGGCAGGAGATATTTCGTCTTGCCCTCGTTCACTACCAGACTCATTTGCTTCGCTTCTTTATCCAGTCTGGAGAAAGCAGAACTAACGGTGCGGATGTTGAAGCCAATGACAAGTACTATTTTATATTATTTATATCCACCATCATTCATTAACATTATGGAAGATTTTCCCTAATGCGGGTAAAATCTGGGAAGTCAACTCAAAATTTATTCTACATGCAACATTTTCAGTTGTATATTTTCATGTTTTTCAGAAAAAACAGTTCCTCGAATCAGCTTTAAATACTGCGACTACAGATGTAATGGAGGAGTTTCAAAAAGCAATATCCATTTTAGACGAAAAAGAATCAACAGTTATTGACAAAGTTAACGCTTTGCATATAATCAGGGAAAGTATTGACGACATAGATTTTGCAAACAGTTTCGTGAAAGCTGGCGGCTCTGTATATTTAATTCAAAACCTAAATCACACAGATTGTGAAATAATAAGTTTAGCTGCCTACATAATTGCAGAAATGTCACAAAATAACCCAGTATGTCAAAAGCATTTTGTCGATGCAAAAACAATTCCAACACTTATAAGATATTTAAATCAATCGGATGAAGCTGCAACCAGTAGTTTACATGCAATATCATCTTTAATACAAAATTTTGAACCTGGTCTAGTGGAATTTGTGAACGTAGATGGGATACAAATTTTATTAACCTGTTTGGATGTAAACGATGCAAAAATGTTTGTAAGAGTTTGTTTCTTAATCGGAAAATTAGCAGAACGACAAGATTTGCGAGGTAAGTTTTTTGTGAGAAAATGTTTAGACTGATGTTCTGTGTATTGGTTAGATTTCCATATACTTTAGATTGGAAAAAAAGTTTCCCTTTGATATGCCATACTACGTTGGTGAAACACATGACAATGTAGTAAACTCAAATACTAACTTTGTTTCGTAGGCATTAAATATTAAAAAAAAAATTGTAAACAATAAATATGTTGTGTGTTATGGGGAAACAAGTTCAATTATTTAAAATAATGGGGTGCGACGCGAATGCGCACCACACTGAATGGGGTAGTACGGACTGTAATACACGAGGTGAGTCTCCCCTAGAATTTATCATTAGCAATAACTTAAGTAKTGAGAATGTTGGGTGTGAACCCACATTCGTCACTAGCAACAGGAGGGAAGTGCTGGACATTACCCTGAGCAACGAGCTCATGTCGGGAGTGGTCTCGCAGTGGAGGGTATCATCAGAACCTTCAATGTCAGATCACAGGATCCTGAGATTCGGGCTAGGGGTGAAGSTCATGAATATTTCCCCCAAACGTATTCCCAAAAACACAGATTGGTCTTCTTATCGGGATGCGTTAAAACAAAATCTGCTAGGGGGCGGGAAGTCGGCCAGAGGTACGTCGGCCCAAGCTATCTGCGCTGAATCAGGCCATCACAAATGCGTACCACTGCAGCTGCCCCCTAAAGACGATCACCRCGGGACGCAAATGCCCCTGGTGGTCCAGCAAACTCTCTTTACTCAGATCTAAGGCGCGCAAGCTTTTTAATAAAGCCAAACGAACTGGGGTCTGGGAGGAGTATAAAAGCAGCCTAACTGCTT
>NW_017537436.1:44046-65395 GCF_001853355.1 Bactrocera latifrons
AGTGAGACGCTGTGAGTTAGTAGAGGGCACAATAGACCCTCATTCTTTATCTTATCATCGCAAAAAGCGATTTGGTTAAATATTCTTCAAAATCCTCACGTGAAATGAGGCATTTCCTGCTTTTACGGAAGAAAAATTGTGAAACATGTTTTTYCCCATTTCATTAATTACTTTTTTAAATCATTTTGACAGAATATTTCGAAGAGCTTTTGTGTAAAAGCTTTTAGCAAAGTTTGTTACCTGTTTTTTTTAGCTGAGTTTATACAAAAACCACAATGAAACATCATAGTATTGTTACCAGCAAAATACTACATTGCTCAGATGGTATTTTGCAAGTATTTGGTGACATACATATGGTATTGTTACTACATGTCTGTCTCATGTATTAGGTACTGACGAATTGAGAATCTTTTTGCGGCTTTGTACTTTCAGAGTATACAGGACCCAAAAGTCTTTTAAATGTGGGAATTTCAAGCTCATTGAAATGTTGAGATCTATTTTCTATCTTTCGTACAGTTAGATGTTGTTGTAACGGTTACCTAGTCCCGTTAGGATGGTTAGGTGTTTACCTTGCTACAGAATCCAGAATGAGGCTCTGAAAATAACATTTTATAACTAAAAATCTGCACTAATTTTAATGGACAGTTTTGGTTTTTTGTCATAAAATGCTCATATTACGCAATTGAGCGAACTAATTGCATCATCTTTTTGGCGTTTAATTTGTAACAGCTTACAAATTCAATTAGTGCTTAAAATGGTTTCTAAGTAGCAACACCTCCGCGACCGCGTTGTAAGTTTTTATAAAAAACATGAAACCGCCGGAAAAAAGTTCACGTATTTAATTTTATGGCGGAAGACGTCTCCAGAAGAACAATATACTCAATATTAAGTACTCTAAAGATAGAAAGGCAACCGGGTTCTGGAAAAAAGCCAACAATTATGACGCCACAAAACCATTCGGAAGCTGAAGACATCGTTCAACAATAAGGATTGCATAAGTCAAACCGAAGCCGCACGAAAATTCGAATGCTCATAGCCATATATCTGCAAAACGTTAAATAGACTTAACATTAAAGCCGAAAAAATGCGTTGTCCAGGATACCCCGAAGAGCAAATAGGTCAAGTTTGTAATTTAACTCGATGAATGTTAAAGAATTTGAGTGGAAAATCATTCATTTTGGATGACAAGAGCTACTTCTCACTCGGCGGGCCGCAAATGCCGGGACACGATGTTTATTACACAGACGATATGTCTATAACGCCTCCCGAGATAGAGTACATATTAAAAAAAAAAAAAACTTCAGTCCAAAGTTATGCTCTACATAACAGTTTTCCTAAGGGTATTTCTGAAGCATTCTTTAAACCAAATGGACTGGTAATAAATCATGAGGTGTACATCAATCTATGTTTGGACAAAATTTTGGTTGCTTTCATACATAAACACCATAAAAATGATGAAATCGTATTTTGGCCGTATAAAGACTCTTCTCATTATGCAAATGCAACATTGGAGTCCTTGCTCAATTAACACTTGAATTGCTGATCTTTTTTGGCGGTAGCAAATAAATTCCTTCAGAAAAGTTTGTCCTTCAGAGGGCTTTCACTTCTATACAGCTCTCTTTATGTTTTGCCGTTGCAAAGTGTTATTTCACAATAAATACTTTTGAAGCCGTAACACAGCAATTACAAAATGTGCAGAACATCAAAGAACGATCCGACCTAAATCCACCCAGAAACTGCTTTAAAAATTGACTCTTTACATTGCTGCCAGGAAAATTTATGTATTAACTGAATTATGAATTTTAAATAGGAGCGATACAAAAGTTTTAATTCCTGCGAAAGTACTTTCGATGCCATTATGCATGGAACTCGATCTAATTTGCATTGCCACCACATGCACGCTTGCAGAAGTCCAGGCAATTAACCCAATTTTCGACGTTCTTCAAGCATAAATCGGCTGATACTGCTGCAATTTCACGTTCGATATTAGCTGGTTAACGGCGTCAAACCATTTCGTAAAATAACATTTTCACCAAACTTGGTTTTCAAATAAATCGATTGTGACATTCGCTTTGTGACGTTATGCTATGGCGCCGTCCTGTTAGAATCACATATCATTCAATTCGGGCCAAGAATATTTGGGATGCAATAGTGACTCATGGAATAAGTGTGCTGCCGACCTATTTTACTTGTTGACAAAGCTGAAGATGCTTTTTCGATGAAAATCCTTATAATTATCTAGTTGCTCAGCATAATTCACGAACATACGACGATTTTGGTGGTCAAGAGGCTTCAGTTCTTGCAATAAGGATGTAGGCCAAGATATTTGCGCAAAATTCAACACAACTACGTCACAGAGATGCCCAACACTTGACAACGACGTGTGAGCGACAGATTTGGGTCTTCTTCAATTGATGCCCTAGCGGAAGCAATATTATTGGCACTACGGGCATTTCTTTGTCTCACTGACAAGGGAATATTTCGTTCTGGGGCTGGGGATTCAAATTTTTCCACTAGACGGTCAATTGTTGATCTGAGAGCACGATTATGACGACCATAAATCTTAAAGTTGAGGCCTTTGACACTTGATTGAAATATCTTTCCTAATATAGGATAAATAATTTTAAACTAACCGAATTGCAAAATTTGTAAGTTAAATTTTATGCCGTTTTGCCTTCAATTTTTGTTGTTGTAACTGCATAAACATGATTTCCAACACTATAATTTGTTTATATGTATATGTACGCCAATATTGAGATATATAGTTGTGATATTTTTTGTTTATTTTTCAGATGAATTGGTAGAAAAATCAGCGATTATGAGATTGATAAAATGTTTACCTGTGAGTTTTGATGGATATAATAGCAGACTGGAAACTTTGCTTTATGCACTTTCTGAACTTTCAAAAAGTAATAAGTGGATGATTGAAGAAAGCCAAGGAGAAAAATTGAAAAAACTGGCTACTAGTGTTGTTGAAAATATTAAGAGTGTTGAAGAATATGAGGTGTGTATCGAAAATATTAACTCAATTCGTTAGAAAAAAAATTCGGTTGAAATTCCATTGGATACCTGTAAATACTAAAATTTCGCTTGATTTTCATAACTTTTTAAGGAAGGAATTATTATTTATTTAAAAAATTAGTATGTGAATTTGTATACTCTTGAAACATGTTGCTATAGAGTATAATAGTTTTGTTCACTTTAAGGTTGTACGTATCACTTAGAACTAATCAAGATTGATGTAGGGTTGTATATAAATGATCAAGATGACGAGACGAGTTGAAATTCTGGTGAGTGTCGATCCATCCGTCTGTTCTTCCGTCCACGTCTGCAAGCTGCAAAGATTATAAGAAATAACGATGGTGTGAAAATGCATATAACAGCACTGTTAAAAACTACTAAAAGCGCGATTAATCAATAACTAAATGACAGACATAAAGTTTTACACCCAAATTGGTATGAGAGAGCTTTAAAAGAGCCAGAGATAAATTTATACGACGGACGTGGCACCGCCTACTTTTAAGTGAAATCACATATTTCAAGACCCGCCCGGCAAATTTTAACCAAATTTGGCACGTGACATTTAACACACTTTTGAATTCCATTAGGTTCTTACTTTTCTGTGTACTAATCAAAAATGCATTATTATAACGGGTTAAAACTTTGCACGTATAGCCCAGGTGCCGAATATGTGGACCTCAGTGTCTATAATTGGCTTTTTACCGAAAATATCGGTAATCGGGTCAATAGTTTCTTTAGCTACCATATATACCTAATGTAAAGATTTTCAAACATACGTTTGATTTATACYGCAAATATCGGCCAATATGTGAGTTATCTCAATAAAATTGAGAGAGTGTGTTTTTCTAATAAAAGGTGAATTTTTGAGCTTAGAATAAATAAAATCGGTTGAAATCTCGCCCTAGATTCCATATAACCAGCAATCCTTGTGTACCTGAATGTATTACCCTGGCTTTAGTCCTTGCAAATTACAAGAGTTTAAAAGTTATACCCGAATTTAGCACTTCCTTACTTGGTTTTTTTTAATTTTTGAAACGTACACTAATTTCTTCCAGGGAGGCCGCATTGATTGAGACTGTTGCTGTCGTAGCTTCGGTTATATTGATCTTAAAAAGGGAAACATTTTTTTTTTATTTATCAWGGTCTTAGTTTCTATACGAAAATTGTGACTCAAAACAATATAAATTTTGTTGAAATCTCGCCCTAGATTCCATATAACCAGCAATTTTCCTTTACGAAAATTGTGACAAAAAAAAATATAAATTTTGTTTATTGAATTTTTCGACTGTTTTTGCTTCTAAAAAAAGTTTTGTAACACATTTTCAAAAACCTGTTGGTTCATATTATTTATAAACTCATTTCAATAGAGTAAAATTTATCAATTTAGCATATGTTCTGCTTTGTTGCACTCAGTACCCGAAGTTTCTGATGGTACTAAACGATTAACGCCATAGATAACGGTACTTTGTTTTCCTTTATCTTTACTGACGTAAAAACCGCTTACGCGATTATAGCCAAGTTAACAACAGCGCGGCAGTCGTTTCTTCCTTTCGCAAAGTTGCGCCAATCGGAGATCCCGAGTGAAGCCACGTCCTTCTCCACCTGGTCTTTCTAATGGAGTGGAGGTCTTCCTCTGCTTCCACCGGCGGGTACTTCATCGAATACTTTCAGAGCTGGAGTGTTTTCGTTCATTCGAACGGCATGACCTAGCCAGCGTACACGCTACTATGTGAACTATGGATTGCGCCCCTCGCGWTGGTTGGGCGGGAGGAGGGTAATGGTTGGGTATTATTATGTAAATGTCGTCGTATATCTCATGGAGCTCGTTCCATCGAATGCGATATTCGCCATGGCCAACGCGCAAAGGACCATAAATCTTTCGTGGAACCTTTCTCTCGAAAACTCGCAACGTTGACTCATCAAATGTTATCATCGTCAATGCCTTCGCACCATATAGCAGAACGGAAATAATAAGTGACTTATATAGTTTTGGCGTCGAGAGGACTTTACTTCTCAATTACCTACTTAGTCGGAAGTAGCACCTGTTCCAAGATAGACGAAATTGTCGTAGATATTACGTCTTCCCTCTTTTACCACCAGACCTATTTGCTTCGCTGCCTTATCTCTTCTGGAGAAAGCAGAACTAGCAGGGTGGTTGTTAAGGCCAATGATATCAATACCATCAGCATGCGCTAGCAGCTGTACACTCTTATAGAAGATTGTACCTTCTTGGTTTAGTTCTGCAGCTCGACTTATTTTCTCCAGAAGTGTGTTGAGGAAGGCACACGAATGCGAGTCGCATTGTCTGAAACCTCATTTGGTATCGAACGGCTCGTAGTGGGCCTTCGCGATCTTAACGCATGCTCCTTATCAGTTCTTTTCCTTTTCATTGGAGGAGTTTTTGTTTACGTGGCGGGTGTCAAACTTTGCGCGCAACCCTGTGGAGGGGATGTTTCGCCTTCTCACCTTATCTCGTCCTCAAACGGATGTTTTTACCTACCCAGAGGGTACTTGATCAAAGACCGGAAGTCGTGAGCTGCTTGAGCAATATGTAAAAGAATCGTTTCTGGTCACTCCCAAGTGAATGGCGATCCGAGAACTGTCCTCACTTGCGTGAACTTCTACACAAAGTTGTTATTGTACTATCATCCTGTTTTAATTCTAGTTATTTTATTATATATTCAACGATTTAATACATAAACTCTTTTTTAATACGCTTTTATTAGCTTCATTTGTATGTTTTCTTGTTTGTTTGTAACCTTTTTAAATGATAAAACTTAGAATATTTGAGCTATAATGTCACGATCACACAAGTTTAAGTAGGTCACCAAACCAGTTGCTTAAACTTGTGATCGCCTTCTCACAGTATCGCTCAAATATTTAGTAGCAGGAAACTGAATAATGCAAAAGAGGCCTACTACATCGAGAGAATCGTTTGAAGAAAATGATTTGAGAGGGATCCGCCAGTTATGGCAAAACGTTTTGTTTCTGTGTATAATACTAAAATAACTGGGCAAAACTAAAGCACAAGTTTTATTGGTTTGAAAATAATATCTGAAAATTAAAAAATAGTAGCAAATCGTTTATTTTGGGTGACTGAAACGCATATTTTAGCCATAGAAGAAATTAAATTATTTACCATAAATCATGTATGCCATTCCGAGCGATTTGTTCTGCTTTAAAGATTTATCCTTGGTTTTACAGTTTTCCATATTTATTTTGGTAACGCCGGTAACGAACTGGCGGACGAGCTCACCCGCTCCGCAGCCTCCACCAAGATGGTGGGACCCGAACCCTTTACTGGGGTAGGTCCCCATACCATAAAGGAGCTACTCGGCAAGGAAGAAGGAGTGGGAAGGAAAGAGCATTGGCAATAAACACACGGCATGAAACATGCCCAGTTGCTAATTGGAGGGTACAACTGGAGTAGGTTCAAAGTTCTAATAAACCTTCCCAGGAACAAACTGAGGCTACTGGTCGCATTGTATACTGGCCATTGCAAGCTGAATAGGCACCTGTTTAACATGGGTTAATCCTCCTGCGCTAACTGCCAGTTCTGAGACAGGGAGCCTGAAACCCCGGAGGATATGCTGTTCGACTGCACAGCAGTCTGTAGACGTAGGATTATGGCCCTTGGATCCATGTTTCCGGATAGGGATCGCATTGCCTCACTAGCACCCGGTAGGCTGTTGGACTTCATCAATGTGCTGGGGTTAAGTGAGTCTATGTGATTTAGGAGAGGGCACAATAGACCTAAATCTAATTTAATCTAAATTCCGCTAGAAAATCTAAAATATCAACTCTGTAACTTTATAACCAAGTTTTCAATGCCTTAAGTTATGCGTAGGATCATTGTCCTGCCGCAACCACCATTATACATCTTATGCCATCAGAATCTTTAATATTATATCTCGATTCGTCTGAGAATAAAATGGTCTTCAATTCCTGAATGCTCCAATCGAGATGAGCTATCGAAATATGAGTTTGGCCTTTAAATTTTTTGCTGAAGTAAAGGATTTTTTAGCTGGACGCTCTTTATGTATTTTTTCACCGTCTTCCTCCGCTGTGCCGAGGAAGTATATTGCCAGTTTGCTGAATTTATTCATTAATCGGAGCACCACTGATCTATTCATCGAATTTTTTTAAACAACTAATTTTATGTCGAGATAAACCGTTTTGCCAGCCACTTATTATTTTATTTGTAAAGTCTGCTGAATAAGTATTTTCCGCCAATTTTGATTCTTAAACTCTAAATCGCAACTGAACAGTGACGACTTCAAAAATCTCATTACAAAATGTCTAAATAATATTTGTAACGTAAATGTAATAATATTGATATCGTCTTCAACGAATAACGTACTTTTACAGTAGCTTGGTACTATTTTTTCTAACAAATATTATTGGTGCTTAAGCTTTGTTCACTCAGATTTATACTTTTGAAAAGTTTTTTGTTTAAAAATTAATATCTGCACGTAATTATACACCATAATAATTGTCCAACTAGTCCTGTTATATTTTTCAAAAATATAGACATAAAAAGACACAACAAAGCACCCCCTACGCTTCAGTTATGTCCAATACTGTAAATGTCTTACTCTTTGGTGCAGTTACAACCTGTCGAAGCACATCAAGCATTTCAACGGCCAGAACATATGAAACCCTCTATACATACATATGTGGCTGCAATTCCGCCTGGTTGAACTGAACTCCAACAAAACATGCGTCAACAAGAAGACATGACATTTATAGATGTGTTTAATTCTTTAAGAGTTGGAAAGTTGACGTCTAAGCTTGAAGTTCTCCTTGGAAAAGTGGAAACAAATATCACTGCATAATTTTCAATTGAGAGAGCTTTAAAAATGTACCCAACTAATTACCAAGTTGTTGCTCATAATGAAAAAGTTCTCCAGAGTTTTCAAGATAAAGGGACTGTTATTTATTTCATTAAAGCTCAAGACCAACTCATTGATACTACACGAAATTTAGGTAATAAAGACTTAAATAATATAATACCTAATAAAATCGGCACAATTCCGATTTCTTTGGCGCCGCGATTTGAAGGTACCGTTGGAAAGAGGAAGTTCTCCTGACTAAAAAATATGTAGGCTTATATGTACCGCAAACTATACACTTTTAAATAAACCCACATTTTACACTTTTAGCAGGTTTTTTACCTAAGAAATTTTTATTTTAAAAATTACATTTTACACTCCTAGTGAACACCATTTGTGTGTTCCAAATAACGACGAAATGGAGCGCTGCCATGTTGTAATAAGGAAACTCACTGAAATTCCTTTTTTCCCAAAAATTCCTCTATCCATGCACATAAGGGGTGTCCTTATTTTCAAACATCGGTTTTCTATATATTCCCGGCCAGATATCGGTTCCTTTATGTATTTAGATAAAACGGTAAAAGTTTGGGGTCAATGTGATAATATTTAGCGGACCCGGAAGCCAGCTGAAAAATTCAATAGGTCAGTATGGGCAAATATCAATGTTCATACATTCGCCTTATATTAGAAAAATTGCTCGTAACGGGACATTTTTGCTGTGAAATATTTCCAAAAGCATGCAAGAGGTTCTTGTGCACATTGTGATTTTAATAAGTAAATATAATTTAAGCGTTCACAAGCAAGAAATAACAATTATTTTGAAGAATAATTATTTGGTTTAATAAATAGTTTAAAATTGTTTGAATTTCGATGGGCGGTTGTGTTTAAAGTGTAAAAAGTGAAGTATATAAAATAAACTAATATGTCTAGTTTAACAACACGAACAACACCAATTTAAGAAAAGTTAGTTTGATTGAATACACAATGCATCAAATTACAGGTGCAAAACTTCCATCTAATCGGCAGGTTTTAGAAGTTTTGTTTTACAATATGAGATTTGTAGATCTTTCAGCAAAGGAAAGCGCAAAACTTGCTATCAAAGCAGCACAAATATTTTGGGAACAAGCACGAATACTGATAAGAAAATAAGACAAATGTGTTGAGAAGTTATTGAAACTGTACGAAAGTTGGAAAAAAATCCTGAAGACAGTTCCAGAAAATAAATCTAATTCACAGGAAGAAGTCGTTGATATGTTTGTTGGAAGTTTGGATGATTTATTTGACATGGCCAACGTTAATGCGCTTGAAAAAATTAAGTTAGTAGAAGATAAGAAATTTCTTGAAATGCAACGTCAAAAAGGACGGCCAGGTTGCATGATGGGTGTTGATAAGGTTTTGTACGATCGTGAAGTGCGTGCACAAACAAAATTCTGAATGTTCTAATATAATCGAAAAAAGCAATGAAAATGATATAGTACTTGTGGAAGCTGGAAATGAAAATGTAGTAATTCCGTTGGAAAAAAATTGTTGCAAACTGAGTGTAAAATGCGACGAGGCACTAAAAGTATCATAACACCACGATTGTTAGCAGCATTAGACAATGCCAAAGTGTCAGATGGTATGGCCGTACATATTTTAGTAGCCGCTACTGAAGCATTGGGTCATTGTGTGGAAGAACTTGTTATTAATCGATCAACAATTCATCGTATGCGTCAACAACATAGTTGACAATGCACTTTTATTAATGTTAATTTATTCAAACACTTAACAAGGGCAATGCAAATGGGGCACTAGTTGTTCATTTTGATGGGAAGTTCATGACAGATATAAAAGGTCGTAGTAAAGTGGAAAGAATTGCTGTTTTAATTAGCTACGATGAAACATCGAAATTTCTTGGAGCAGCAAAGATACAGTCGTCGACTGGTGCAAATATTGCTGAAACTGTTTATCAGAGATTAGTCGATTTGAACATTGTTGAACTTGTTAAAGTCATATCTTATGATACAAATGCTGTCAATACTGGTGTTAAAAATGGAGCCGCAGTCCTTTTGGAAAAAAACTGCAACGCAATCTCATGCACCTACCATGCCGTCATCATATGTTTTGCGCAACGTTTTTGAATCAAAGATGTCAAACTCAGCTCCAGAAATACTATTGTTTGAACGATTTGTGAAGGCCTGGCCAAACCTTAAGAAAACCTTGTTTAAAACTAGTGTTGATGATAAATTTGTGGCATCAAAAATAAGCCAAGTGGAACGGGACGCTCTTGTAATCTTCTTGCAGGACCAATTAAAAAAATCGCATACAAAGAAATGCTACAACTTGCTTTAACTTTCCTTGGTGCGATTGCTTTAATTTATGTGCTCCAGGTGCAACCAGCAACGCACGTTGGATGGCAAAAGCAATCTATTGTCTCAAAATATATATATATTACGTGATCAGTTTAAACTTACAACCAGGGAATTGAGTGGCATCCGCGATATTTGTATTTCCATTGTTAAAATGTACATCAAAAGTTGGTTCGGAAATACAAATGCGAATTCAGCACCTAATCAAGATCTTTTCTTTATTAAATACGCTTTAAATTGTACAGATACAGATTCAACAATTTCAGAAGCTATTATTAAAAAAATGTTTAACCACTTATGGTACATCGCCGAAGAAACAGTAGCGTTATCATTTTTTGACTTATCAGTTACCCACGCGGAAAAACGTAAAATGATAAAACAATTAAAAGCAAGGAACCAGTTGTTCATTTAAAAAATAGCCGGAGCCACTCAAAATTGACAGATTTTCGAACTTACGAACTTAGCGATTTTGTTTCAGAAATGACAAATTTTTTTTCAATAATTTTGGGTTATCTTCAGCCTTTTTGGGCGTGGATCGACCCCAATGGGAAAATAATTCAGATTTCGAAAATAATTGGATTTTTTGCAGCAACTTACAAGTTGTTAATGATCCCGCTGAAAGAGGAATACAATTTTTGCAAGACTACTACTAAAATACAAATCATACAAAAAAATTGATTTAATGTAAAGTATAAATTTAAATATGTAATATGTATGAAAAAAAAAATAAAAATGTACAATATTTGCCCATACTAACTTATTAAATTTTTCAGGTGGCTTCCGGGCTCACTGAATGTTATCGTATTGACCCCAAATTTTAACTATTTACTTTAAATACATAAAGGAACCAAATTCTGGCCAGGAAACTGTAATTTAAACATTTTGAAATTTCCCCTTACAAATAAGAACACCCCTATTGTACTTGTTGGATATGTTNTCACCTAATATACAAAACAACGTATTATCAAAAATAAATGTAAATCGCTGACAGATATAATAACCAAAATTTAACCACTTTAGGAGTACTGCGCGAAAGTACTTCAGTCATCCTGATATGATTTAAATTTTATAATATTATCATAGAGTTTTAGTTATTTGTGTTTCTTAAATATWAATTACATATTATACATATCGTCACCTGAAATGCAAAATAATGTATCATCAAAAAATTCGAAATTGTGTGTCTTATTGATTACGCTTCACTACTTCAAATAACAGTATTTCATAATATTACATTCATAATATAATATATGTTCAACATTTTCAGGTTCTGCGCTCATATATAATCCAGTTGTAACCAATTTTAAATTTTTTTTTTTTTCACTATGTTCCATTCTGTTTCGTGTTTCATTTATGCCGATATACATATGTAGATTGTCACCACTCAATTATGACTTGAAAAATGTAATTAAGGTAGAACACGCAAAACCACGTTAGAATGCTACATATTATATTTGGTGTTTAAGATGTGGCAACGCTCGTTTTCCATCATAATAACAAACTAACCTTTGCAACGACGAGTGTGCTAAATGATTTTTAAATTAATAAACTCAGGTAAAATATTACAAAATAAAATTGATACGTGAACTTATTTCAATTCTTAGAGTTTACATTTAAATATACAGAATGAAAAATGTGTTATTCGTGCAAATTTTTGAACTTTTAATTGTGAATATTTAAAAAATATAAGTTATTTTTACATTATTCTTCGATATTCCTCCTAGAAGCTCCCTTATCCGCACATGCCCCATTTATACGGAAATTCGGTTTGTTTACCCCTCCGCCAGAGTAATCGGAATCGTGCCATAAAATCAATAAAACAAGAGGTCTTCCTAAGGTATTGAAAATATTCGATGGAGCAACAGTAATGTTAAGATCGAATATTGACGTGACATAAGATTTAGTGAATTTCCAGCAAAATACAGCTATGGAATTGCTGAAAGATGAATGTTTCCAATAATACTTACTCGATTAAGAAGTAAGAATTCAAAATGTCGTTAATAGAACTTGGTCGCAAATAATATTAGGTTGTCAAAAAAGTCTTGCGGTATTTTCGCTAGTTGGCGCTGAGAGCGCGTAGTTCTAGTTTTATTTGTCGCATCGGGTCATGCTATACCTTGGACTATTGGAAAGCTCATATAACGTGCTAACACGTGTTTGATTGTTGTTTCTTTTAAGTCGTTCATGAGTTATAGTGTCGCAAACATGGAGCAAACTAAAGAGAAAATACGGCATATTTTACAGTACTACTACGATAAAGGCAAAAATGCATCTCAAGCCGCCAATAAAATTTGTGCAGTTTATGGACCCGATACATACGATACCCGCACAACGATGGTTTCAACGTTTTCGTTCTGGTGTAGAGGTGGGTGAAGGTGCGTCACGCTCCGGAAGGCCTGTCGTCGAAAATTGCGATAAAATCGCTGAATAGCAGTCGTAATATCGGTCAAGAGCTGGGCATGAGTCATAAAAAAATGTTTATAAACAATTGAAAATTCAATAAAAAAAATACCGCAAGACTTTTTTTGACAACCTAATATAACAACTGGTAACTGAAAGAGGTTCAGAGTAAATATTAAATACTGCCTAATTATGGATATACTTTAATAATAAAACATGTCATAGTTAATATTTTAACTATTTTGGGGGTTTCGCATATCAAACTAAAAAGTGAAAAATAAATATAGTTTAAAAAATAAAAAACACGCTTTTAAAGCATATCAAACTAGAAAGTGAAAAATAATTCTTAGTATAAGCTAACAATTTTTTCGAATGTTTTGCCTCGAAAAAATTATTTTTTAAACAAAATTTCAAAACTATGTTGGTTCATAGTATTTATAAATTCATTACAATAGATTAAAAATTTTCAATTAGGCGTATGTTCTATTTTGATGCATTTGAATTCAAATATACAAATGTTTACTGCTTTAAATGTTAAATAATATTTAAATTATAATCACACATAACTCCGGTATGTTCGACAGTAAGTAAGTACTTTTTTTGTTAAGCGTTATACCCAATCTTCACGACAAGATTCCGTCTTTTCATTCCAAAAATAACAAACTTGCTTTCGTCTGAAAATAAAACTTGATTAAAAGACTGATGGCATATTTAAATATTTAGAACCGAAAGCGTATCATATTTGTCGGTTTTTAGTCCGTTTTACTGAAAATGATACCATGCTTTCTTCAAATTCTTGCTTTCTGCGAAAGCATCCTAGCACGAACTCCTKRGAAAGGACACTGTGTGGGTGGTCCATAATAAATATCAAGAGGCATCCTGTCGCAGTCCGGAGGTACTGTATTCTGACAAGTCTGGAGCATCCTCCTCTGCGTTTCATATATATATATTGTATTGCTGCGGCGCAGTTAGTTGCCAACAACGATTCTTTTAGGATATTGTTGTGGCTCTGAACTTTGTCAATAATAGCGGTCGCATGAGGAGTGAAAGAGCGCAAACCTTGATTTTAGGATTATTGACAGTCTGAACTTGACGCCGTCGACTGCAATATTAAGGGCAAGTTTGTACATATTCGACTAGTTTGTAAATATGGTCGCTAATGATAAAGGAGGGAGAGCGTTGAGTTCCAAAAGTACCAAACAGTTTTCAATACGAAGTAGCGTACCTATATTCAGGTTGTATCCTGCAGGGAAACGTGTAACTGGGGGGATGTATACAGTAGAAACTCGTTTATCCGGCCCTCAGTTATACGGATTCGCGATTATCCGGACTACCAACCGCGACCAATTTATATACATATTTCTCTGAATATGATCTTCCCAACATATAACGGAAATTTTTTGCATACCGTTATACAAATGAACAGATAATTCGTTGAATTTATTTTCAGAAACGTAGTTTTGCTATGCAGTAGCTTAATTATGTGAGCACAAGTGTACCTACAGCTCGAAATTACGGAATCATGAACGCGTCGGAACTTGCATATTCCGCCCGCGCCGTGTGGTGTTGCTGCCGCTGCCCCGCGAGTTTCATTACTGTTTTAGTGCGTTTGCAATTGTGACTTCGATCTGACGTGCATATCACGTCTACATATTTAAACATGCCAAAGCGTAAGAGAGTGGTGTTATCGCTTAAAGACAAAATAAATATCATTGATTCACTAAAAAAAGGAGAAACCGGCCGTAAGTTAGCTGAAAAGTATGGTGTACGTACATCCACGATAAGTGATATTAAGAAGAATACCGATTCAATTTTGTTGTACACCTGCAAATTAGATAGTGAAGACGGGAGTAATCATCGGAAAATGATGAAGAGACCGAAACATGAACTTTTAGAAGAAGATCTGTATTGTTGGTTTTTACAAAAACGATCAACTGGGCAACCGATTTCTGGGCCTTTGCTCTGTGAAAAAGTCAAAATAAAAAATTAGGCGGCCATGAATCATTTGTGGCAAGTAACGGATGGTTGTACATATTTAAATCACGTCATGGAATTCGTGAGTTGGAAATACAAGGTGAAAAAATGTCAGCTAATGTAGATGCAGTAAACTCTTTTAAAGATAATTTCAAGAAGAATTTGTATGAAAATAACTATGACTTGGATTTTGTTTATAATGCTGATGAAACTGGATTAAACTGGAAGTCCTTACCTTCAAAATCTTTAGCTTCTAGGCGAGCGAATTCAGCTCCAGGATATAAAACAAGCAAAGAGCGAGTAACAGTATTAGTTTGCGCTAATGCTGCCGGGACCCACAAAATACCTTTGCACCTCATAGGCAAATCAAAGAAATCCAGATGTTTTAAAAATATCAGGGTACCCTTTATTTATAAAAATCAAAAAAGCGCATGGTTGAACTCTGAAATACTTATTGACTGGTATGACAACACTTTTATCCCTGAAGTAAAAAGAAGGCAAAACGAAATTGGCAAACAAGGAAATGTGCACTTTTACTGGATAATGCGTCAACCCATCCTTCAGCTGAATTGTTAGAGAGGGAAAATGGAAAGTTTAARGTAAAATTTTTGCCTCCTAATGTGACATCATTGCTACAACCAATGGATCAAAGTGTTATTGAAACATTGAAACGACTTTATAGAAAACAACTTCTACGCAGGTTGCTATCTGTTGAAGAAGATAATGTAAAAGTCGTTTTATCATTTTAGAGGAATAGAGTACTTAATTGTGAGAATAATAATTCAATAACCAATACGGATGATTCTATTTTGCAGGATACGAATGAGGTAATGTCAAAGCTACAAATATGTCAGGATTGTGATGATGATGATATGAAAGAGTGGGTCACTTGTGACAGTAAAGATCAAGGCTTTCAGATTATGTCTGATGTCGAAATCGTAGAAAACATTTTGCAGATAAATGAACAGCAGGAAATGCAAGAAGATGAAACAGAAGAAAACATAGACGTGGAAAATGATGCGGAACCATCTCATGATATAGCATTTCATGCCCTGGAAACAGCTCTCAAGTGGTTTGAAAAACAAACAGATAGTGATACTGTGAGTTTACTACAACTGAAACGAATTCTTGATTTAGCAGCAATGAAGAGAAAAAGTTCCTTATGTCAAATGGTAATTACCAAATATTTTAAACTAGATTAAACTTATTACCTACCTATTTATTTCATGACTACCAAATGCAAATTACCAAATACATATTGTAAACAAATTATTCGTAAATACGTAGTACCTAAATATTTTATTTCATGATTAATGCTGCAGTTTAGTATTATGTATGAATGTAATGTAATCTAAGAAAATGTGTACTAATACATAAGTAAGTGTTCATTTCTTAATAAACATTGATTTTCCTTGATATCTATTTGTTTTTCTTCATACATTCGATTATCCGGATTTTCGATTATCCGAATGCCTATCGACAACAATTAGTCCGGTTAAGTTTCGAGTTTCTACTGTATATTGTTTATCTCGGGCTCGACATCAATTGACCGGAGAGCTATACCCTACCATTCTAGGGTAGTATCCATGCGGTCGATGTCGCCATCGATAACACAATATTGTACGGTGTTGTGCTGTATGAGGGTTAGGGTTCCACAGTTACTTGGTTCCCAATTTTATGTACAACGTTCAATCCTGCACAACTCAGTACGACAGTCTCACACGGAGCAGACTGTGCGAGGAACCAGGAGTTCTTGACCGAGGTGGAATGTGGATAGAGCATTTTGGCGCAAACGCAGAAGAACTCTTCCGTGCCCGGATTGGAGTGAAAAGAATACTTAGCAACCCTCCTGCAAGTCGTTGCTTCAGTGACGACAAGCTTGAACTTAGACTTACCGAACGGGTCAGTTCCGGTGCGTAGAGCCAGCTGTTGTGAGAATGGACTTCTCTATACCTGGTACTTATTCTAGCTGAGTTTGGTAGGCGAATAGAAATAGAGGTATCGAGATCATTGGAGTATACTCTCGCCCCCACTCCGCAGTCCATTTCAGATCCATCGGTACCAGGTTAGCGTCACCTGTTTTTGTGACATGATTAGTAGGGTGGGTCGATTCCGGACTTTTTTCGATTCGGAATTTCTAATAGTCCAACCTAACCAACCAACCATATGTCAGGCTTGTTTTAGTCTGAATCTGTGTCAAATTTATTGATAAAATCAGATTTTGTACTAAACTTTGACACTTGTTGCCTAGATTTCAGTGTAAGGCGTATAAAATGATCACGAGATTGGGGGCCAATAACTTTAGAGGATGACTCTGTCACCAGTTTGACGGTTCTCTCGACTGCCACGGTGTGAGAGGTGAATTCACAGAACTCTGCCGCTACAATAACTACAACAACAGGGGAATTCACTCCCAGAGCCCCAGCAGCCTGAATAGTTCCAGGAGTTTGCCGGGCGCTAGTGAGGTGATGTGATCCCTGCTGATGTAGACAGAGTCCAGGGCCTTGAGTCTTTTTCCACAGATTGCTGTGCAATCCAGGATTATGTGTGCTGGTGTTTCCTGTTCCAGGTCGCAGAACCGGCAGTTAGCTCAGGAGACCATGGCCATGTTGGACAGGTGTTTTCTGAGCTTACAGTGCCCTGTGTAAATTGCGACGAGGAGACGAAGTTTTTCTCGGGGGAGGTGGATTAGTTCTTTAAACCTGGAGAGATTGTGTCCTCCCAGGAGCAGCTTGGCGTGGCGCATGCTTGCTGCCTGCCGCCAGTGCCGTTCTCTCTCCTCTCTCCTCCGTGCGGAGCAGCTCCTTAAGAGTGTGGGGTCCTACCGCTATGTATGGCTCCGGTCCCAACATCTTGGATGCTGCCGCAGTGCGGGCCAGTTCATCGGCCTTCTCATTACCTTCTACTCTTTTGTGCCCTGGTATCCACATTAGGTGCACCCGATTGCACAAGGATAGGCGGTTTAGCCTTTCTATACATTCCTCTACTAAAAGCGATTTGGTCTCGTATGACAAGATCGCTTTTAGAGCCGCTTGACTATCGCTGAGAATAGCTATGCTCTGGTTGCGATAGTTGCGGCTGAGGTTGACTTCAGCGCACTGATAGATGGCAAACACTTCTGCCTGGGAGATACTTGGGAAGCAGCCCATGGGTATAGACAGCTCGGTACGTGGTCCCACAATACCTGCTCCAATACATTCTGAGGTTTTAGAGCCATCAGTGTACCATTGAATGGTACTGTCTTCAAGCAGTGTTTCCAGCGTGGAGTCACTCCACTCCGTTTTGATGCCTAAAGTAACTTTAAAGTTCTTCTTGAGGTTAATTTTCTTCGTGGTGCTGTCCTTTGGGAGGAGGGCTAGCGGTGTGCTTTCCGCTAGTGAGTCCATCTGTCTAGAGGACATTACCTTCCCTCTTCCACAGCCTTCTGCTGACATTAGCAGCATGGTGTGTTTTGCTGCTAGCTTGATCACCAGAGGCAGCGGTGTGAGTTCTAGTATGACTTCCAGTGCCACCGTGGGGCATGTGCGCATTGCCCCCGAAGCACAGACACATGCAAGTCTGTGGAGCTTTGCCTCCGAATCACCGAAGACTGCGCTGCTTTGGTGGCCCAGGCAACCGTTCCATGACGATAGGCCTCACTATCATGGTATACAGCCATCTGATGATACTTGGCTTGCATCCCCATGATCTGCCGTCCAGGCGTCTGCAAATCATTAGTGCTCTTGTTGTTAAGTCCAAATGCCTACTCCACCCTAATGATGAGTCTAAGGTGAGACCAAAGAATTTGACCTCCTTAGATATTTCCACCTCTGTGCCTTCAATTGTTAGGGACCTCAGGCCCGGAAGTGATCTCCGCTTAGTGAATGGGGTCACGGTGGTTTTTGCTGGGTTGATATTCAGCCCTACCGTGTTGCACCATCCTTTCGCCAAGTTTAAGCCCCTTTGACCAATGTCACAGAGAGTGTTCTCAAATCTACCTCTCGCCATTATGACAATGTCGTGCGCGTATCCTTGACAGCGGATTCCATTGCTGGTGAGCAGCTCGAGTAGTTTGTCTACTATCAGGCTCCAAAGCAGAGGCGATAGTACTCCACCCTGTGGGCAGCCCCTTGTGGTGCCAAGACGAATCTTACTTTCTCCCGTTGTTGTTTCTGCTATCCTAGTGCGCAGAAGGGCTTCTATCCATCTGCGTATCGGGGTGGTTACGTTCCTTCTCTCGAGTGCCTTGATCACGCTGGTGTGAGACGGGTTATCAAATGCACCCTCAATGTCTAGGAAGGCGCAGATCGCAACCTCGCCGTTATTCAGCGAATCCTGCAGCTTCAGACGTGAGTTGGTACAGAGCAGTGTTTGTGGATCTGCCCTTTTTGTACGCGTGTTGTCTGGTATGTAGGGGTGCGATCTTCAGCGCTTCCGATCTGATATGGTTGTATATTACTTTTTCCATCCCCTTTAGCATGAAGGATGTGAGACTTATAGCCCGGAACGATTTGGCTAGCGAATAGTCTCTCCTCAATACCTTAGGGATGAAAATTGCTTTTGCAGTTCTCCATGGCTCAGGAATATACGACATCGCCAGGCTGTCTCTCATCAGCCTTAGCAGGTGTAGTAGGAGAATATCCATGCCTTGCTGCAAGAGAGCCGGGAGCCGGGAGCCGTCCACTCCCGGTGACTTAAAGCTTGAAAAGGAGGCCAGTGCCCATTTGACTGAGTCTGCAGTGAACAGGTTTCTTGCAGTCAGCCAATCTGAGCGATCTGGCCTACGTATGACCGAGGCTGGATTTAGGTCAGCTTGAACCGTCGCCGGGAAGTGCGTTTGTATTAGTGTTTCCGCCYTTTCCTCCGCGCTTGTATAGGTCCCGTCGTTTCTTTTTAGGGATAATACTGTGTCCGTCTTGCCCYTCGACAACGCCTTATGCAGACGAGCTACCTCCGGGGTCGAGGAGACGCTATCACAGAATTTCCTGAAACTGTTTGTCTTGGCAAGCCTAATCTCCTTGTTATAGAATGTTAGGTGCCGTTTGTAATCCTCCCAGCTGTCTGTGCGCTTGGCTTTGTTAAACAACCTACGCACCCTAAGTCTAAGAGCTGAGAGTTTACTAGACCACCAGGGGCAGATTTGTTTGCAGGTGGTCGCTTTTAGTGGACCGGCATAGTGATAGGCGTCCATGGACTGGTCTATGGCACTCAGTCTGCTTTCCAGTCCAACTGTGGTGGATCTATCATCCGCCTGCCCCACTCCATTTATATTATGACTTAAGATCTCCCTGAAGATACCCCAGTTCGTATTTCTAGGGGTTTGTGTCGGAGGTTTGTCCGCGACTTTTACCCTCAGAGCAAACCGAATGATCCTGTGATTTGACAGTGAGGGCTCCTTTGACACCCGCCACTGTGAGATCAGCCCGATCATGTTGTCGTTGCTCAGGGCAATGCCTAGGACCTCCTTACGAAGGTGGGCTCACAACCCACATTCTCGATGCTCATATTGTTACTAATTATGAATTCAGGAAGTGACTCACCTCTCAAGTTGCAGTCCGTGCTACCCCATTCCGTGTGATGCGCGTTGGCATCACCCTAACGTTAGGGGAAGATTGTTGCGTCTGCAGTATTCCACTAGACTGAGTATTGATGGAGGGGGTGCTGTGGTCGTTTCTCCCGGAAAGTATACGGATGCGAGGACGAAGTCCGATCCTTCCTTGTCCTTCACTTGTACCGCCACCAGATCTTGCGTTAGAAACTCTGAAATACAGAAACAGTCTATATCGGCTCTAACGACTACATAAGAACGGGGTCTCTCGCTAGAGAGACYCCAGATTACCTTGCTCCTTCTCGAGTTGAATCCTCTTACCTCTCCTCTAACCACCCAAGGTTCCTGGATTAGGAGGATGCTCAGGTTATCCGAGATGAACATCTTCACGATACCGCCGAGGCTGCCGCTGCGTGATGTAGGTTCACCTGAGCCACTTCTATACCCGCTCTGGAGATTATAGTGTAGGTTCGCTGAGAGACAGGTCCTCGTCCTCCATTTCCTCATCAACCTGCATCTCCAGACCTTCCAGAAACGCTTGGGTGGATGGCAGCATGCTTTTCTACTCATTTGGAAGCTCGTTGCTTCTGTTTTCCTCCTCGGCGGTGGCCTCGACCTGCCCAGCCGAAGTGGGGTCCTTAGGGCACCCGTTTCGCTCTCCCGAAAGCTCGGCGGTAGTCGCGTTATGCGCTGCTTGGCGGGTTACGGGTAGAGCCGGTGCTTCGGTTGACCCCATCGTAGATTCTTGGTTCGCCGTCGCTGTTGCCTTGGGCCTCAATTSCTCATTATAATCTTGCCGAATCGGAAATTCAGCCTGAATCCTTTTTGTTTTATGTATTTGTAGGATTCGTCGTCTATCGTTATGTTGAGGTTCCACCCTGAACCCTCAACATTACTTGCTACGACCTTTCACGCTGAGGTGCTTAGGCCGTCGTTCCGACTCCTTACTAGACTAAGCGCGAAGTCGTAGTTTTTGTCTGCACTTCTTGGGAAGAATGCCACCATGTTGTGCAGTTGTGGTATTTCCCTCTAGCCTTGGTGTGATTTCCTTCAGCCAGGTGGCCGACCTTTCGTCTTGACAGTCGACCAGCAGCATACCGCTCTTGAAGAAAATGCCGTTAAAGGCGCCGGTGTAGCCATCGCCGATGGATAGGGCATTTACCAAGCTAAGTTGGGTCGGGTGCTAAGTTGGGTCGGATTAATAACCTCAGAAGGTAATTGGCAGGATGGAAAACTTTCAAATTTGA
>NW_017537436.1:68610-81301 GCF_001853355.1 Bactrocera latifrons
GATGTGTTAACCGACGGCTGCGCAAAATGCCAAACGACGGCGCGCCACTTACTTTCACCGATGAAGAGGTTCAGGGTGTCATCAACAAAGCAAAATCTTCCMAMTCYATTGGCCCTGATGGAATCAACATGCTAATGCTAAAGCATCTAGGCTCGACGGGAGTTAAATATCTCACCAAGGTCCTCAACTTGTCGCTAACCACTCATCAAATACCCGATGTGTGAAAAGTCGGAAGAGTGGTCCCACTACTGAAACCTGGGAAACCCGCCAACAAAGGGGAATCTTATCGCCCGATAACTCTCCTCTCCCCAGTAGTGAAGACACTTGAAGCCTTGTTACTCCCGATCTTCACTCACCACCTGAGCCTAGCCAGCCGCCAGCATTGATTTCGTAAAATGCACAGTACCACCACAGCCCTTAGCGTCATAAACGTTCAGATAGTTCGTGGCCTCAACCAGAAACCACCCTGTGAGAGAACGATCCTCGTAGCGTTGGACCTGTCAAAAGCTTTTGACACGGTCAATCACACAACGCTATTGCAGGACATTGAGAAAATCACGCTTCCTCCAGGACTCAAGAGGTGGACCATGAACTATCTGAACAGTCGCCAATCATCCGTACTATTTCGAGGCGCAACATCTAAACTGAGAAGAATTGAACAGGGGGTTCCGCTGGGAGGTGTCCTCTCCCTGCTACTGTTTAACTTTTACATCTCGAAACTCCCGCAACCACCAGAGGGGGTTTCCATAACCTCGAACGCTGATTGTCGATGGCATGTGTTCGAAGGTAAACAACTACCTCTCCGACCTTTCTCGTTTCCTCACTGCACGGAACCTCCAACTTTCCCCTACCAAATCCACAGCGACCATATTTATGAACTGGAAGAAGGAGTATAGACTGGAACGTAATATTGCAGTCGACGGCGTCAAAATTCCGAATGTCAATAACCCAAAGATTTTAGGTGTCACCTTCGACAATCTATGCTCCTCCTCTCCACATACGACCGCGATTATCGCCAAAGTACAGAGCCGCAACAAAATCCTCAAGTCGCTAGCCGGCAGCACATGGGGAAAAGACAAAGAAACGTTGTTGGCAACTTACAARGCAATCGGCCGGCCGGTCCTCAACTATGCAGCACCCATATAGTCGCCTGGATGCAGTTTCATGCAGATGAGGAACTACAGTCCTGCCAGAATACAGCACTCCGGACCACGACGGGATGCCTCCTGATGTCTCCTATCAAGCACCTACATAGCGAGACGCTCCCAGTTAAGGAGCATAATGAACTCCTCTCCAAGCAGTTCCTGCTGGGATGTTTTCGTAGAAATTATCCTTGCAGTCATCTGCTTGGAGCGGAACCGCCTCCTAGGAGCATCAAGAGGTCATTCCTTGATCACGTCGATGGCACTGACCGCCATTCACAGTGGAGCCATCAACATCTTCACCGACTCCCTCCCCGTGAATGGCGTACTTGGAGTCAAATTAGCACCCATAGCAGACRAAGAGCTCGAGTTGCCGCGAGAAACGCGAGTGACCCTTGCGCAACTTCGTTCTGGATATTGTAGCAGGTTAAACTCCTAAATATCCAGAATAGACCCTGACATACCCAACGTATGTCCTGCATGCAACGAGTCTCCGCATGACACTGACCACTTCTTTGCATGCCCAACCAACCCCACCCATCTAACACCCTTTTCCCTCTGGTCCGACTTTTTGTTGTAGTGTTTAACAGTGTAGATCATATGGTAAAGTTTTGTTTTTAAAATTTTGCAATGTTTCAGGAATATTGGTCAGCTATTATACAGGGTGGCTGATGAATTTTGCTACATTAAGAAACTCAAATAATTTTTTTTTCATTGTATGGAATTCATTTTTCTTTTGTTCATGTTAAAGCTCATTCAATTTTATTAAATATACAAGAGTGAAGGAACTCGATGGATCTCAAAACAAAAATTTTCATTGGAATCAGGAAGTACTAAGGCACCTTTTCCGCACTATTAGAAATCCCGGATCGAAAAAAGTCCGGAATCGACCCACCCTAATGATTAGTACCGTTATTTCAGAAGTGATTATTAAGACTTATAGCATTAAAAATTAAATATTCTGTAGGGGGAGCTGGCCCTTTTTTTTAAATTTTTTTCWTAGAAATTTTTATTTTCAAATAGAACTGTTTCCACATATCTGAGGTATATCGTGGAGTGTAAAAGCAATTTTTCTCGGAATTTTTTGATGACATCTGTCGGAGAAATGGCTTGGATGAGATGCATTTTTTCACTGGCGTACATGATTTCTAATGTTTGAAACATCTGAAACACAAAAACCCAAATTATTTTTTAAAGAGTACGTGAATGTTTATCGTCCCTAGTAGAGTAATGAAAAAATGTTGATAAATAAAAAGGTTACTTTTTTCACTCTTGTTATTTTACATCAGGATGAGCAAATGAAATGTATGGATGTATTGGTAACGGCGAGCGTAAAGTGGCTACCATGGGACACAGAACATTTGCAGTCAGTTGATTAACAAACAACAGCGAAGCAACATCGTGCGCCGCTTGATTGTTTTATGATACTATTTATGCGCATACCTATATGTGTTTGTTCAAAATGAATGACAAATATTGCTTTATGATTTCCAATGCCTTTGGTAATATGCAATGTCTATTGTGTAATATGTGTGTAAAGGGGACCCGGGCATATAATTTTAGGAGGCACTTTGAGAAATATGAGGGTATTGAGAGAGATATGTTTTTTGAAAAAAAAAAAAATACCCTTTTGCAGAAGTATAAGGATTGGGTTTTCCAAGTTAAAAACGATGGTCAAAAAAATTTTACAGATACGGAAACTACGCTAAAAAAAGATATCTCGAGCATAATTAGTTCAAGCATTGCTATGCGTGGAAGACCTTTTTCAGACGGTACTTTAATGAAAGAAGTGGTTGTAAAAGTTTTACAAATACTCAGCAGCCCATTAGCAACTTTTTTTTGAAAAGTTATTCTATTACGTAGAACTATAACACGAAATGTGGACGGAAAAGGGACGTTTGTTGAAAAAGTTATTAAAAAAAGAATTGATGACTGCCAATTTTTCTCTATATGCTTGGATGAAAGCACTGAAATAAATGACATATGTGAAATGGTCATTTGCGTTCGATGCGTAGATTCAAACTTTGAAGATTTTGAATCAATGCTCTCGTTAGAAAGCTTCCACGAAAATGTAACAGGTAAGTTAATATTCCAAACTATTCACCAAAAATTACTTTCTGAAGTGGACTTAAGGAAATTTGCTGGGGTTTGTACGGATGGGGCCAACGTAAAGATTGGTAAACTGGAAGGCTTCGTTGGGCAGTTGGAAAAGCATTATATTAAGGTTTATTCTTTTCATTAGTGTATTAACACCAGCTGTCTCTTGCCTCCAAATTCCTGAGCGCTCTTCCATATATGAAAACTGCAAAGAAAATAATTAACAAAATAAGAGGAGGTCATCATTCACYTACGCACCGGAAATTTAAGGAGTTTTTAAAAACTTCTAATAGTGAATACAGTGACCTAAAGATGTTCACCGATGTACGGTGGTTAAGCCGGGGTGATTGCTTGAAGAGATTATTTGCCTTAAGGAATGAAGTGCTAAAGTTTTTAGGGAGTTCAGCTGGGGCAAATGAATTAATACAGGCATTAGAAGATAGCCCATTTATTTTTAATTTGGCTTTTCTTTCTGATTTGTATAACCGTTTGAATGAACTTAATTTGAAATTACAAGGAAAAGAAAAAACCTTGCTTCTTTCATTCAAAGAAGTCACTCATTTTCAAACTATTTTATTTTTTATTGCTTTCTGAGATCAAATACGGAGATTATTCAAGTTTTCCACAAGCCTACTCCCTCATGAACAGTACTGATGTCTTAAGTGTAAAACGTGCGCACTCTCAGTTATTAGAGACTCTGTTTCTTAACTTTGAGGACAGATTTGAGGACTTCCGAAAAATACAACCTTTAATCGATATATTTGTAAACCCGTTTAAATGTGATGTAAACCAATATGAATTAAAAATCCAGTCAAAATTAATAATTCTTAGAAGTGAAATGTCATTCAATGATAAAAAGGATATTACCGATTTCTGGAGGAACTTAGAAAGCTCATTTTATCCGCAGCTTAAAGAAATCTCCCTCAAACTTTTATCATTTTTCTCCTCAACGATCTTTTGTGAACACATTTTTTCTGATATGAAATTCATCTGTTCCATGCAAAGAAGCAGGTTAACTCCTAGAAATTTATCGAATGCAATTTTAATAAGAAACTGTCACAAAAGTATAGAATTAATGTAGGTATTCAAAATAATTAAAAAAAATTTTCTTTTTTGGGGCGTCCAAAAACCACCCCGTTTTGGCGAAAAGCTTTATTTAAGTGAATATATTTCAAAGCGAAGGTGTTTTTGGACGCCGAAACAAGCCTTATTTTTAAGCTTTATTTCTCGAGAACTTCACAATTTCAACTTTATCTTAATATTTCCGCTAACTAGTTTGCTAGTAAAAGTAGTCAACTCCCAATTTACCCCACCAAAGGTATCTGAAATTATAATTTTTTATTTTTATTTATGTTATACATTTCAAGTGGGGCAAAAATATACTAGGGGATTCTATGTTCGTTGCTGTCTGCAGCGCAACTGGCAGGAAAATCAATTCATTATCCCACAGTGCAAAATTGGTTTTTTCGCTCTCAATAGCGACTAAAATAAGAGCGTAAGAATACGTGTGCTGAGAGTAACTGCTCATGTGAGTCAAAACGCCCATGTATGTTTTACATATAGTTTGTCATAACATTGTCAATAAATTATAATATATGTGTTGAAATGTTACTTGTAAAAGCAACCTTGCTAATGGCAATGCATATGTTCAATTTCGAATTTTTGCATAATTACATGTAATATATTGTTTCCGATTCCATTTTGTTACTTCTCAATAAACTTTTCATTTAAATCCTACAATATGTATATATATATGTAGGGACGATAGCCAGGCGTTTTGTGAACATAAAAAAAAAATACTAAATTAGCTTTTAAAGTTTGAGGAGTGCACTCCGAGCTCTCCGAACGTCAAGCGGTGTTATTATTTTGTGGGCCTTTTCCGAAACCTTCCAATGGTAAGATTAATTCTAAGCGTATAAGGGAACAGAAAATGCATTTTTTTTTTTAAGATTACCCTACTAACTCCATAATTAAGAGACTATACTAACTTGCATATGTAACATTTGAAGATATCTGTCAAAACTAAATAGCTTCCCTTACAAGCACTTGATTCTGATTGATTCATTTTGTATGACAGCTGTATTTGTATGTTATAGTGACCCGATATCACCGGTTTTGACAAATGAGCATTTTCTTAAGGGAAAAAATACGAGTGCAAAATATCTCAAAAACTGAGGGACTAGTTCACGTATGTACAAACAGATAAACGACTAATTCGACTTAGCTCGTCATGCTGATCACATATACTTTATTATAACATGTTCAGGGTATAAAAGTCTAACTAATACGCTTTATCTTCGAAACTATTTCCCGGGTCAACATAAAATTTTGGAAGAATTTTTAATCCTTAAATACTTATATAAACCGTTTGTTTTATATTTTTAGGAAATCTATCGACATTCATGCGCAATTCTTCGGAAATTGGAGACTCATACGAATTAAAGACAGTTCTAATAACTTAAATAAATTAATATATGCCTTAATATTTTAACTGTAATAATTTTAGCAAATAAGTACATAATCTTATCGTTATATTTTATATGATACTTCCAGTGCAAACAATAAAGTTCAAAAGCTCGTTTGCATCTGATTAATTTTGTTTAATGCCAAGTGGTTCGCTAAAACCTTCCAGTTCTTACTGAGCTGATATTTTAAATAACGTCAAAATTTTCGACGACTAGGGTAAGTTAGCATCCGATAGATAACCATCATTTGCCATTTTTGTGTATTCCTGCGTTATTATATAATATTAAAAATTTTTTAAATGTGAATTTGTTTAAATATTTACAGTTTAATTTAATAAATTTAAAGTGAAAAATGTAGTGAAATAGCTATTTGAAATGCCGCAATTTTTGGAATTTTTGAACTTTAAAGTCGAATATCTCTTAAACTAAATGTTTGAGGTACCTATATATATTGTTTTTAATCTGGAGGATTTCCTCTTTCCTAAGTTTTCTTTAGATAGCGGCGCCAAAGAAATCGGAATTTTGACTTATAGTTATATAAAATAATTCAATATGCACTTATTTTTTGCATAATTTTTTTGCAAGAGTTATACTTTGGATTTTCGCTCAAGTCGCTTCAGTCAAGTAAAACCACGTATCATCAAAAAATTCGAAATTGAGTTTTTTATTGATTACGATTCACCACATCATATAACATACATACATACATATATATGTAAGTGTCAAGATTTTAAGCATGCGATTGGTAATACGCAAATTATATTAAAAATTAAAAAAAATGTATCAGTAAGTGCATGACACATTTTTTAACAGAATTAGCCTTGATTTATTGTTTATATTTATTGGAAAATGTTCAAAGTGTTTTGGTTGTATATTTGATTTGGTTTTTGTACTGAAAGTTATAACACAAGTAAAAAAAGGAAAGTGTTGTGAAATAATAAAATGTGTTCCATAATTAAATTTTTTTTAATTAGAATGAAAATTTGAAAAGTTGTAAAAAAATTAACAAAAGATATGAAAGGAAACCACGAGAAATGAAAGTTGCATGCATATTTAAGTATTGTGCATAAAGTTCAATTCGGCACTGTTGTATACATATTTGAAAATTTTTGGCAAATGTCATGGGACCAAAAAAAGTGTATGTAACTAGCAGTATTAAAGTTCATGCTAAAAAGCGGATGTATATGCAAAATTTCCGAAGTTATCCCGAGATTGGAATCCCACCATCGACGTCAACCGAGACTGTAAGTAATGTATAAAAATTCTTATTTTGTTCGATCTGGCCATAATGGAAAATGTCATAAAAAACGCTTATTTTGAGGCGCTCTCACACTGGAATTAGTTCAACATCCCTTTATTCCTGTTTATAGTCTTGAGGACTTAAGAAAAAAAACATAAAATATATTTTTTTCGGCAAAATCAATTTATTTTATTCAAAATAGTCTCCTTCTGCTTCAATATAGCTTTTTGCACGATCCAAAAGCATGTCGAGTGATTGGTTTAGCTCGTTGGCCGGTATGGCCGCCAGTATGACGGTGCAAGGCTTTTGAATGGCTCCTACGTCGGCATAACGCTTTCCTTTCATGAGCAAATGCATTTTTCAGAAAAAGGAAGAAGTTGCATGTTGTCATATCAGGTGAATACGGGGAATGGTTAAGGCTGAAAATGTGATTTTTGGTCAAAAAATCGTCCTTCGAATTTTGGATTCTGAGCAACATACCTTTCATATGTCCAACTGTTCGGTCAAAAAAGAAAACCCGATGTTTTGGAGATGTTCTCTTCCATTTCTATGATGATTTCGGCTTATTTTGGCTGATTTTTAATGAACTCACGCACAGTTTCGATGGAATTTCCGGTGATCACAGATTTTGATTGGCCCACATGTTGATGCTCATTTATATTCTCACGACATTTTTAACATCAAGAGAAAAACGAAGAAGTCAATTTAAGATATACCAAAAAGACCGTAAAGCACGGTAGAGGAAATTTAAAAGTTTGGGGTCGTTTTCGTCGCTTGAACTTGAACCACTACTAAAAATAGAAGAGAATATGGATAAATTGCATATCTTAATATACTAAGGAATACAATGGAGCCATAGTATTATGCCAGCAAATTGGATTTCAATGCACGATAGCGATCACTTGCATATTGGAAAAACTGCCTTACTCAAGAAAAGATCCACTTGTTGATTGGCTAGCGCAAGAACCAGATCTAAACCCGAAAAATTGGGTAAACAAAATTTACAAATTGCACTGATCTTTGTGCAGGAGTAGGAAGTCTTTTGGACAGATGCTAAAGGCCAATGAGAGTAAGGTGTTTTTATTGTCCACATACTAAAAACTCCAACAAGCATTCAGTTCGTTGCGATAAATGCTTGAACTTTATATACAAACAACATATTGTAAAGGCAGTTATGTGTATAAATTGTCAGAATTGATGTATTTTTTACTGACTCCTATTGAAAACAATTTTGAATTTGTTAATTTTATGTTTGAATAATAAAAAAATTAGTTTGCCATTATAATTTTACCATACTGACGTGTTCTTGCTATTGGGTCATATTGACTCACAAATTGTTTATGAGGGGTACAATCTCAATTTGTGCAGAAGGGTTAAAGTTCAAAAATTTTCAAAATTCGAACATTTCAAGAAGCTATTCCACCACATCAAACATACTTTATTCACATTTTTCACTTCAAATTAACTAAATTACACTATAAACTTTTATATAAATCGACATTTTACACTATTAGCTTGTTTTTTACCTAAAAAATTTTTATCTTAAAAATTACATTTTACACTTGTTTGAACCTCATTTATTTACCAAAAATTACGACGAAATGGAGTGCTGCCATGTGATGATAAGGCARTTCGCGGAAATTCCCGGGTATTCGCTCGGCCAAGGTTGTTTTTTTAGAGAACAACCACWGGCCGCCAATTTCATAACAAGTTCTATGTGATTGTGTAATATATGATATTACGTTATTATATATTGTATATGTACATATGTATTTAGAAAAGTGTTCATATATTCAGGTTTAGCTTGAAAAATCTTTATATTTCTTTTATAGTTAATAAAGAAAAAAGAATCACTCGAAAGTACAAACAAAGAAAACGCTGAAAAATCCTCCACTTTTRKGTTTTAAGGTGTGGCAAAGCTGGTTTTCCTCGAAAATATAAACACTAAACTTTTCAGCCATAAATTTGATAAGTGATCTTTAAATTACTAAATTTAGCTGAAAAATTACAAAATAAATGTGAAATGTGAGCTTATTTCAATGTTTAGATTGTATATTTAAATATACAGAGTAAAAAACTTAAACAAATTTAGTGAAACATAGCGAAATACCATGTGTCCATAGTGGAAAGTTTTGAATTTTTAAACGTGAATATTTTAAAAAATATTCGCCCCTATCATGCATTGACTTGGATCGAAATTTTCTCCGTTTGGCAACTGAAAAAATCTTAAGCTTTTTTAAGATTAAAGTTAAACACGTTGGACTCACTAGTATGCGCAACTAAAAGCTAATTGCCTGTGCTAATCTCGATTTTAAAAAGATTCCGGKTCCAAAAGAAAAAACGTCCGTTAGCGGGTATAGTCTTTAATACAATGGCATTCTTTATTTCAACAGTTCATTAGTTAGCCTAAATCTTAACCTAACGGCTTAGACTAGAGTTAAGTATGTATACAAAAGAGGGGTAAGTATGTAGTTCTAATTCAATTCAGCAATCTTAAGTTCATGGTAATAGATTATTCTAATACATAGGTAGTAGATGTTTTCCTTTTTGTTAATATAAAAATGGTAAGTATTTACATGATATAAAAAACMACATTTAATAATATTCATAGATTCTTTAATTAATTTTACAAATTTCTTTTTAAACCATTATTTTTAGACGTATAAAGTCGCTTGACGCAACAGCAACTTTGGTATCATGCGTTCCGTTCCCGTTCAACTTCGAAATTTACAATTCTGCCTATCATGCATTTCGATCGTAGCTCTGTTATGCTAAGTTGCAATTTTGTTGGCGGAGAGCAGTTATATTTTTGTTCTAGTGTACTTTATCAATATAATTTTCCAAAAATTTAAGTAAAATTTGTTGTTGATAGTTTTAAAAGTCACCAACATGATTTATTTCAGTTTTTGTGCTTTAATGATGTTTTTTGATATATTTGTAGGTCAAAAACAACAACACCAGAGCAATACGAAAAATTGGCTGATATAATGGCAACCAAAAGAGATGTTGCGCAGGGCTTCCAACAGCGACCGAAGGAGTTTTGGGAGGAAATTGCAAATGCCCTAAATGCACTTGGTCCACCATCAAAAGACTCAAGTACATGGAGAAAGGTATTGTACTATTGAAAATAGATTTTCTAAATACTTCAAATGTTTTGTTACAGGTGTGGATTGACTGGAAGTGCTATATTAAACGCAAGCTGTCTGCAAACAAAAAGGAAATAATGAGCACAGGTGGAGGTCAATGTCGTTTGCAAAGGATAAACCCACTTGAGGAGAAGGTGATAGCTTTGACGGGGTTGGAAACTTGTACAAGTGGAATAAGTGGTGCGCGAGATTATGGCGATAGTGCGCAGGTACAAGACGTTGCCCAAACCTCCGAAATGGACATTTCCGCATGTTCGGAGGATCGAAATGAAATTCCTTCATGCAGCAGAGTTAGCAGCCAGCGCAGAGAAAGAAGAACTGATAAGGAGAGCGCTTCTTCCTTACTCAAAGAACAAATAGCTCTCCAGAAAGAATTTTACGAGGACACCAAAAACCATAATGAAGTTGCAGCTGGTAACATATTTACGTCGCATGAATCGTTCTTTAGAATGTATGGCGGACACCGCAGTGAAGCAACTACAAGAACAGAAACGACACAATAAAATTAAGGAAGAATTGTTAAGGGAAAAAGTGGAAATAAAGATGCAGATGCTAAAGTTAGATCCGAATTATAAGATTCCAACTAATTTAGTAAATAACCTAAATTTTGTACCTGAACTTATTTTTTTAGTTTTTTGTTTCAATTATCTTTAAGAAATAAGCTGTGAACTGAACTGCTGTGAAAGAACTGAATTCAATTTATTATCTTTAAGTAACAAGTTGTGAAATGTAAATAATTTTTTTAATATACGAATAGTATATATACATACAATTTACAATTTAATAAAAATGTTTTTATTATTGTACTCGTTTCTCAAATTTATTAAAAAGTAGAGAGCATGTTGTCACGAATACGATTTGCTGTTGATGTAAATTCAGGGTCATTGGTTTGTTCCTTTTCCTCTTCCTCTTGACGGTTTTCATTATCAAATTCCAGGATACCTAGCGTCAATTTGTGGTCGCACACCTAAAAAAATAAATTTTCAATTAAGGAATTGATTTCATGAAATACAATCCTCACCACCATAGCATTGATGCTATAAAATCCTTTTCTATTGTAATAAAGAAAAGGTTCATCGGATGGCTTGATTAGTTTTATGTGCGTACCATCAACGCACATGATAACACCTGGGAAACCAGCTTTCGTAAAAAAATTTGGTTCTGCTTCCTGCTTTTCTATCTCATTTTGCTCAAATTTTATCCACTGTGAGCATAGCTTCCGCTGCATTATATTGAGAAAATTTGATAGCCACTTTGACACGGTTGACTGTGCCATTCCAACATTGTGATCTGCGCCAACTCCATGCTGGTAACTGCCTTCCGCAAAAAATCTTAAAGCGGATACCACAATGTTAAGCGGAGATAACGAGGACAAAGTACTTGCCGTCGTTTCTTCCGCAAACGTATCTAGGACATACTTGAATGCGTCCTTATTTGGGCGAACGTTTTTTTTGAATCTAAATAAATAAACAAATTGTAAAAAAATGGTCTACTTTCACGTGCAATTACTTACAGCCCGTCATTCATCTGGAAGTGATCGCACATATCCCGTAATCTTCTCCTTTCAATTCTCACCCCAGCATCCTGAGATGCGCTGCTCTCCTCCTCAACCAGTGATATCGCCGCGGATAAAGATTCCATAATTAAGTTAAATAAAAATAATAAAAATTTACTTTTATTTATTAAGAAAATAAATTTGAACAGCAGTAGTTTGTGTATTTTTGCTTTGCTTTATGTTCCAGTTTCACATATTTCAAGGCAAACAGCTGATTTCGAAAGAGTTATAGCTCTTCCTCTCCTTCTTTCAATCCAATTGCAACACATGATACCTAATTTCAACTCCAGCGGAGCGTAGAGCGGGAACGTAATCGAAATGCATGATWGGGGTGATTAGTTATTTTTATAATATTTTTGGATATCCGATATATCCAGTTACGTGGACCCGACTGCCGTGGGAACGACGGAAACCTTTTGTCGTTATTGCCGGCAAATTTTCTTTTGGGTCCTGTAACTCAGGTCATATTTTTCCGCCTTTCTTTTCACTACATTTTCGCAAATGTTGGAGCGGTTCGGCTACCTGACACTTGGAGCGTATTGTATAGTTCATTTGTATGTTGGTATGATGGTTTCACAGATTTCTTACAAGGAATTAGCTTTAATGTATTTGATCATTCGTTTGTTTAGAATACCCATTTTTAATATTTTCAAAGAAAAACTAATGACTAATAATCAATGTAGGATGTCTATTCTGGACATGTACTAATATATATGAATATACAATACCCTGAAGAAAGCTGCTACTTCTCTGCTATTTGCTATTATAATCGCAAGTACTGTATTATTAAAATATCACAGTTTCACAAGTTTATTGTGAACTGCTATGGCAATTCACAGTTTCGAACTGCTTTCGAAAATCAAAGGTTCTAACTGTTATCGCAATCGCAGCTCATAGAAACTATTTATAAAATGTAATCGCAGTTGGAATGTGCGATTTTTCAATCACAGTGAAAAAATCACCGTTAGTTAAATATCGCTCATCACCAATACATACCATATACATACGTAATAATATCATAGCACATTGCGTGCAGACACATATAC
>NW_017537436.1:83831-90793 GCF_001853355.1 Bactrocera latifrons
GAAGTAGCACCTGTTGGCAAGAGTTATCCTACGTTGGATTTCAAGGCTGATTGGTTGGTGTTGTTTACACTGGTTCCAAGATAGACGTAATTATCTACGACTTCAAAGTTATAACTGTCAACAGTGACGTGAGACCCAAGTCGCGAGTGCGACAACTGTTTGTTTGATGACAGGAGATATTTCGTCTTGCCCTCGTTCACTGCCAGACCCATTTGCTTTGGTTCGTTGTCCAGTCTGTAGATAGCAGAACTAACGGCGCGGGTGTTGAGGCCGATGATATCAATATCATCGGCATACGCCAGCAGCTGTGTTTCTCTATTTAGTTCTGCAGCTCTAATTATTTCCTCCAGAAGCAGGTTGAAGAAAACGCACGATAGGCAGCCGCCTTTTCCGAAACTTCGTTTGGTTTCGAACGGTTCGGAGAGGTCCTTCCCGATTCTGACGGATCTTTTAGTGCTGCTCAACGTCGGCATACCCATCCGTATAAGTTTTGCAGGGATACCAAATTCAGACATCGCGGCATAAAAGCAGCTCCTTTTCGTGCTGTCGAAAGCAGCTTTGAAATCGACGAAGAGGTGGTGGGTGTCGATTCTCCTTTCACGGGTCCAAGATTTGGCGCATGGTGAATATCTGGTCGGTTGTTGATTTTCCAGGTCTGAAGCCACACTGATAAGGTCCAATCAGTTTGTTGACTACGGGCTTTAATCTTTCACACAATACTCGATAGAACCTTATGTAGAACCGCATGCTCCTTGTCAGTTCTTCACCACCGTGTTTGAATAGCTCGGCCGGCAATCCATCGGCCCCCGCCGATTTGTTGTTCCTCAGGCGGGTAATTGCTATTCGAACTTCTTCCTGGTCGGGCAATGGATCGTCTGCTCTATCGTCATCGATTGGAGAATAGGGTTCACCTTCTCCTAACGTTTTGCGTTCACTGCCATTCAGCAGGCTGGAGCACTGCTCCCTCCACAATTTAAGTATGCTCTGGTCATCTGTGACTAGATTACCTTTGGGGGTTCTACATGAGTATGCTCCAGTCTTGAAACCTTCTGTAAACCCCCGCATTTTTTTGTAGTATTTTCGAGCATTACCCCTTTTGGCCAGCTTATCAAGCTCTTCATACTCACACATTCCCTCTTAAACTCTCGGTATCTATCCCATCCAGCACGTGTTGTGGTCGATCGTAACGTTGCGAGGTAGGCAGCCTGTTTTCTCTCCACTGCGACGCGGCACTCCTCGTCGTACCAGCTGTTCTTCTGTACTTTCCGAAAACCAATGGCTCCGGTTGTAGCTGTACGTAAGGAGTTTTAAATGCCGTCCCACAGTTCCCTTATACCGAGTTTTTGACGAGTGCTCTCAGAGAGCAGGAGTGTAAGCCGAGTAGAAAGCGTTCGGCTGTCTGTTGTGATTGCAGCTTCTCGACGTCGAATCTTCCTTGTGTTTGATGGCGTGCGTTTTTTGCTGCACAGAGCCGGGTGCGAATCTTGGCTGYAACAAGGTAGTAGGACCTCGAAGCGCACGCATATCTCAAACACTGGAGACGTGTCTTCCGTCTATCACAACATGATCGATCTGGTTAGTGTATCTTCTTATGTTGCAATCTAGAACTACAGATAACCATATTTCGGGCCCCGGCGAAGTCGATCAGCCTCAACCCATTTGGGGATGTTTCCTCGTGGAGGCTGAATTTACCGACCGTAGTGCCAAANCCCGGCGAAGTCGATCAGCCTCAACCCATTTGGGGATGTTTCCTCGTGGAGGCTGAATTTACCGACCGTAGTGCCAAAGATACCTTCTTTGCCCACCCTTGCGTTAAAGTCGCCAAGCACGATTTTGACATCGTGGCGGGGGCAGTTATCATAAGTGCTTTCCAAGCACTCATAAAAGGCATCTTTTATCACATCGTCCTTCTCTTCCGTCGGGGCGTGGGCGCAAATCAGCGATTGTTGAAGAACCTCGCTTTGATGCGGATTGTGGCTAGACGTTCATTCACCGGAGTGAATGATAGTACTCGGCGACGGAGTCTCTCTCCCACACCAAACTTGCGCTCCTTTATATGGCCACTGTAGTAAATGCCACAAGGACCTACTCGTCTCTGTCCTTGTCCCGTCCATCGCATTTCTCGGACGGCGGTGATGTCAGCCTTTATTTTCACGAGGACAGTTGCACCTTCCCAATTAAGGGACCGGACATTCCAGGTGCATGCCCTCAAACCATAGTCCTTAATTCGTTTGCCATGGTCGTCATCAAAAGGGGGGTCTCTAATCCGAGGCTGTTGAAACTTTTTCATTGAGGGTGTTTTTTTTACGCGGGCGAACCCAGCGCACAACCCTATGTAGGGAATATTTCGCCTTCTCACTTTAGCTCGCCTTCAAACGGATGTTCATAGGCTACACAGAGGATACTTGGTCAACGACCGGAAGTCGTGAGCTGCTTGAGTCATATGTAGAAGAATCATTTCTGGCCACTCCCAAGTGAATGGTGATCAGAGAACTTTCCTCACTTGCGTGAACTTCTACACATGACTCCATCCTCCAAATTTCAAAAGATATCATTCCTTATTTTCACTAATTTAAAACAGCTGTAATTTTTTTTCAACTTCCCAAACTTTTCCCGATGACACTACATAGTATTATACAATGTGATTGGTAGGACTGCAGATATACGACTGCAACGACATCTATTGGCTAAATACGGAAAGAATGTTTGAATTATATATTTATACAATAATAATTATATTCTTTCTTTTAACTGGCGTAGATACCGATTTCGCGATTATAGCCGAGTTAACAACAGCGCGCCAGTCGTTTCTTCTTTTCATTATGTGGCGCCAATTGGTAAGGCTGAGCTCAGGCTACTACCGGGGTCACAGCTGGGGGATAGTGGACTGCGAATACGCAGCTTCCGACCAAGAGCTGCAGAAGGTGGGGTTCGCTCAAAACGCCTAATACGCCCAATGAACCTCCGGCGAAGACGCGAGAAGATGCCGCCTTTAAATAAGCGTCAGGAACCCCCACCGGGGCTGCAACGAGGGAGAACCTACCCACGAGAGGGAGGCAACAAAGCGACGAGGGAACCATACAGTGAGCAGCACCAAAAACACACAGACGCCGGCGAAAACCCTTGCAAGCGCCCATTAGAATCGAGGCCAGTAAGGTTCTGATTATGGAATACTGGAAACAAATAATGGACTAGTTCGACAAAGGGCTGGTGAGGGCAGTATTCTATCACCTCAGTAGGTAAGAGTGACTTCTTACCGAAATAGCTGGCAGGCTAATGCTGCTCTCACCTCCGTCTCGTTAAAACCCTGGCAGGTCTTCAAGGACGTTCAATGCACGTCGCCAAAACTTATTGGCCTGGCTCTGAACACAAGCTCCCATAAGGACTTGTGTCAACCCTTGCATGGCCTCCCTGCTTGCATAGATAACCACGGGGTTCATAAAGGGCAACTGTTACAACGTGCGGAGACCCAATAGATCTAAAATGAACACAACACAACAACAATAATGAAAACCCCAACAGAAGGTCCGCAGAAGTAGTAGGATAGTTAGATTCCCCACACTGATCATAACTTCTAAACAATTACAAAAAAATGGAGAAAAGACAGCTTCGAAAGAAACTCCTGCCCAACAAGAACTACCAGCAAAGCAAACAGAAGGGAAGAGCACTGGAAATGTAACCACGTTTACACGAGACATCACTCTATCATCAGAACGCTTGGCAGGCTCAATAAAGGAATGGAAAGTCTTGCAGGATTACACTGGCAGCGATCACCAGTACATTTACTTCACTATCGACATTGGAACAAACGCTAACCAGTACAGGAAAAAGACTGCAACGCGGAGGTGGAACATCTCGAAGCAAAATACTTCGAAAGTGATCTCCGCAATAGACGAACGAAATCCATCTAGCAGCTCTCCAGAAAATGCCGGAAAAATTGTTAATATAGCAAGAGCCTTTAAAAAATCAATGCCTAAGGCTTCCCATAGCAAACACAAGGCAGCAGTCTATTGGTGGACTGAAAATATCGCCCAACTCAGACGCACATGCTTCCGCCTCGRCAGATCCTACACGAGATCCAGGCGCAGAGGAGCCTCACCCTAAGAAGCCGAGCAATACAAAGCAGCAAAAAAGGAGCTGAGGACGCCATCGACGACAGCAAACAGAAAAAATGGGAGGAACTACGCGAGGATATAAACAGAAATCCCTGGGGACTTCGATGTAAAGTAGTTATGAAGAAGCTCGGCGCTCGAGCAAAGAAACCTGACTTAACCGCTGTAAAAATGGATCCCAGCAGAAATCCTCAAAATAATCGCAGCAGAGCGCCCGGCAGTACTACTGAACATGTATAACGCCTGCCTCGAAACCTGAATATTTCCTGAACCATGGAAAAAGCAACGGCTGGTGCTAATCAATAAGGGAAAAGGAGACCCCAATCTCCCATCAGCATACCGTCTACTATGCATGCTTTATACAGCGGGAAAGCTATACGAAAGCCTAATAAAACCCAGACTCGAAGCGGCTATTAACGAAGCTGGAGGACTGTCGCTTAGACAATAAGCTTCTAGCGCTGTAGATGGTATAAACATATAGAAGAATAGTGTTACTGGCGACTGTAGATGTCCGAAACGCCTTCAGTGCGAGATGGGTGGACATGATCGACGCTCTCGAAAAAAGCTTCAAGATACCCGACTACCTCAGGGCTGTGGTGCGGAGCTACCTTAGCAACAGAAAACTGCTATATGAAACTAAAGAAGGGCCACGTCAGATAGCGGTAACGTCGGGAGTAGCACAAGGATCCATCCTGGGCCCAGATTTATGGAACATAAGCTACGACGCTATATTAAAACTAGAAATGCTGGAGGAATCATATTTAGTTGGCTACGCGGACGACATTGCGGCGGTAATCACAGTAAGGTATACAGAAGAAGCGCGAAGAAAGCTGAATCAGGTCATAATACGGTCGCAAACATAGCTCGATATACATAACCTCTAGTTCGCTACGGAGAACATAGAGCGACTACTGCTAACAAACAAGCACATACCTCTCGAGATAAGCTTGCACACAACTACGGCGTAAGACTGGACCCCAGACTAACCTTCTGGGTACAATCACCTCTCAACTGAGCCAATTAATGGCCAACATAGGAAGCCAAAGCTAAGAAAAGAGAAAGCTTCTAATGTCGACGACAATCCGCGTCTTACTATACGGAACCGATATCTGGGCAGACGCGCTTAAAAAGGAAAACCGGCGTAAGATAATGGCCAGGGTGCACCCCACCGCAGCCCTCAGAGTCGCATCAGCCTATCGGACAGTATCGGGCGATGCAATATTAGTTATAAGCGGTTATGCCCCAATTGACCTTCTAGCATATGAAAGGCGAAAGCTGTGGGAGCTAAAGAAATCAGCCGATAATAACAAGAACGCAGTACAACAAATAAATAAAGATACAATAACAACATGGCAACAAAGTCGAAGAGCCGTCATGCCTATATAATGACGCGACAGAAGACGGCGCTGACTATACATTCTTTGAATGTGTACGTTGGCAACGAGAACGCACCGTCGTAGAAAACCTGGTTGGCTCAATAAACGCGGACAGTTTAGTGCTGTGACGATAGCACCGATGATGCGGAAGGCATTTTCCACCCCCTCACCCCCCAAAAAAATTGGATATTCCAAGCGAAGCCAGGTCCTTCTCCACATGGTCCTTCCAATGGAGTGGATTTCTTCTTCTTACTCTGTTTCCCACGGCGGATACTGCGTCGGTTTTTTACACTTATGAGTTAACACTGAAAAATATATTTTACTATAATAAGTCTTTATTTTTCCCCACCAGCAGTAAAAAGTTAAAGATACTTATTTGAGTTTATAAGAATTGGTCCTTCGAGCCGGATAAAGAGCTCGGCCGAATTAAAAATTCCTATATTAATAAATATTGCCTATTTTATTATAAAATAAAATGATTGTATTATATAAAAAAAGTCCTGAGAAAAATACAGGCAAAAATAATTGTGAGAGAGTGAGTGTATATTCCCGCATATTAAAGACATACAAATAATAATCATAAGCCGGGTGAGTATTCCCGCATATAAAACCGGTCACATTAGCCGTTTTAGCAGAAACTAAAAAAGAAATATTCAATGGCTGTGAATCGAGGCCCAGCAAGGTCAACTAGGCGATTAAATCAATATACCTTCAACGATTTGTTTGGGGAATAACAAGCAGTTGATTAATAAAAACGAAAGGTGTTGCGGAAAAAACATTTGTATAAACAGAAAGAAAATTCTTTATGCCCAGGCAGATATATCCGGATTTTATTTCATTTTGTTATTTCCATTAGGAAAAACAAAAATTGAAAAAGTTCAAGTCCAACTTAAGCACCAACATTTAGACTTCCACGTTCATTAGGAAAATTAAAAACCTCAGAAGAAAAATGGATGATCTAACTATGGAATTAATGATCTACAACGATCATTTGAAGTGTTTAGACTTTTTATTCATTGCTATCCAAAAACTAAAAAGCAAATTAGATTTCAATGAAGATATTGAAGACTTGGTCGACCAAATTAATGACAATATTACAAAGAGCTTTAAAATTAAAAAAAAAGATTATGTTTACGCGTGACACTAGTATACTTACTCGATGCGTATGCCAAGTAAAAAAGCACTGATCTTTTGTATCACACTCAATATAAAATGTTWATTTTTTGTAGTTTATTTGAACAATGGGATATACTTGAATACTATATATAGATTTTTTTTCTCTGTTTTCTGCGAAACACACTGGGCGACACTGCGGCGAAATCCGGGGTTTTTGTTCACTCCGTCACTTGGCGGTTTATATAAAAAAAAAGAAATAAAAGTGCGGTGGTTGTTGCGGAAGATTAAGTGAAACTGAATACTAGCGGTCGAACGTCTTGCTTCACGGATGAAACGGTAAGAGGCCAATCCCGGTCGG
>NW_017537436.1:90813-92191 GCF_001853355.1 Bactrocera latifrons
TTGGGTGGTGAATTAGCTGATTACGAGTCGTCTCGTTGATGATCGTGTGGTTGTTGTGTTGTAGTGTTGTAGTAATGATCGGGGTTAAGTACTGTGGTTGATGCGTGTGTGTGTATTGGTGTATGCTGTGAACTGTTGTGTGATGAGGTGTTGTGACGTGACGTGATGTGATGTGGCGTGTGGTGATGCGATGTTGCACAACGTTTATAGCTCATGTGAACATGCCGGCCCCCCTAGGCGAGTTAATCGGCTAGGAGCCTCGGCAGCTGTTGCAGTGTGCTTAGTACAGCGCTCAACCCTGTTGAGCATCGTTGTTGCGGGCGATGAGCGTGGCGTGGCAGAGATGGCCGTGAACGTATTATGGTTGATTGGCTGCTTCGTCGTCGCCGGATAGAATCTCTGCGTGGTCTGGTACGGGCGTTGATGCGATTTTCTGACGGATTGGCTCGGCGGGGAAAACGATGAAATAGAGTGTGATGGGGCCTCTGGCAATATTGACAGGCGCCGTCGGCCCAGCACTCTATGGTCGCGTGGTCATCTGCCAGGCAGGTCATGCAATACCCGTGGGCTCTTGCAACCTGTTGTCGTTGAGCGGGCTTCATGCTCTTAAAAATGGTGCATCGCTTCAGGGCGTGTGGGCGATGGCACAGGCTGCAACATGGAGCCACAGGGGCCCTCCAATAGCTGCTATTCTCTCCTCTCCCTGACTGCTTCGGCGGATGGCGGTGGTCGCATAACCCTGGTCCTTGGAACGGCAGCGGGTGCAGCCGACGCTTGGGGTCTTGCGATTTCGGACCTTACGGTGTTGGAGGTGGTTTGGGTCTCTTCTACGTCCATTTCTATGGGCATATAGAATTGTGTTAAATTGATTTTATTTATAATGTTAGAATGTAGTTGTTGTAGCTACATATCTATATATGTATATGTAAGATTGGTTGATCTTTTTGTGCGCTTGTTTGAGTTACTTTATATACGGATTATAAAGCGGGTTAATTTCGAATTAGCGGAATTGATTTATTATTTTTTTTAATTCAGTTTGCGAGTTATTTTGCGGTTTTGGTTGAAGTTGTTCTTCGCTGTTTGGAAGAAAACACAGTTTAGTGACTGGTCGAGTTAATATGCCAGTTTGTGTTCGAACATCGACTACTCTTATGTGACCATCTGATCCTCGATGAACCTTTTCAATACGGCCTAGTCGCCATTCGGTTGGAGGAAGGCATTCGTCCTGTATGATGAYGCATTCTCCTGCATTGGCTTCCTTCTGGGCCGTTTTCCATCGATATCTCTTATGGAGATCTTTAAGATAGTCTTCCTTCCATCTGTGGCTGAATTCGTGATGGAGAATCTTGATTCTTTCCCATCGATTTATTAAAGTGAG
>NW_017537436.1:92446-94106 GCF_001853355.1 Bactrocera latifrons
CGGGGAAAACGATGAAATAGAGTGTGATGGGGCCTCTGGCAATATTGACAGGCGCCGTCGGCCCAGCACTCTATGGTCGCGTGGTCATCTGCCAGGCAGGTCATGCAATACCCGTGGGCTCTTGCAGCCTGTTGTGGTTGAGCGGGCTTCATGCTCTTAAAAATGGTGCATGGCTTCAGGGCGTGTGGGCGATGGCACAGGCTGCAACATGGAGGCTCCTGTGGCTCCAATAGCTGCTCTTCTCTCCTCTCCCTGACTGCTTYGGCGGATGGCGGTGGTCGCATAACCCTGGTCCTTGGAGCGGCAACGGGTGCAGCCRACGCTTGGGGTCTTGCGATTTCGGACCTTACGGTGTTGGAGGTGGTTTGGGTCTCTTCTACGTCCATTTCTATGGGAATATAGAATTGTGTTAAATTGATTTTATTTATAATGTTAGAATGTAGTTGTTGTAGCTACATATCTATATATGTATATGTAAGATTGGTTGATCTTCTTGTGCGCTTGTTTRAGTTATTTTATATACGGATTATAAAGCGGGTTAATTTCGAATTAGCGGAATTGATTTATTATTTTGTTTAATTAAGTTTGCGAGTTATTTTGCGGTTTTGGTTGAAGTTGTTCTTCGCTATTTGGAAGAAAACACAGTTTAGTGACTGGTCGAGTTAGTTTGTGTTCGAACATCGACTACTCTTATGTGACCATCTGATCCTCGATGAACCTTTTCAATACGGCCTAGTCGCCATTCGGTTGGAGGAAGGCATTAGTCCTGTATAATGACGCATTCTCCTGCATTGGCTTCCTTCTGGGCCGTTTTCCATCGATATCTCTTATATCTTTAAGATAGTCTTCCTTCCATCTGTGGCTGAATTCGTGATGAAGTATCTTGATTCTTTCCCATCGATTTATTAAAGTGAGTGAGTCTCCTTCTGTCTCAGVTATGGCGAGAAGAGGAGCTCCTCTGAGGAAGTGTCCAGGTGTAAGAGCTGTGAAATCGGAKSGATCTTGYGAGAGTGGTGATATAGGTCTTGAATTTAATACGGCTTCGATACGAGTGAGTAGTGTAGTAAACTCCTCCTAGTTGAATTTATGATTACCAGCCGTTTTCTTTAAATGGGACTTAAAGCTTTTTACTGCWGATTCCCAGAGTCCACCCATGTGTGGAGAACATGGAGGTATGAACTGCCAATCGATCCCTTGGGGTGCATATTTTTTAACAATTTCAGGGGATACTTCTTTCATGAAGKTTATGAACTCTTTCTCGGTGGCTCTGTGAGCTCCGATAAAGTTTTTCCCATTGTCGCTCATAATMTTTGATGGAAATCCGCGTCGTCCGACAAAGCGTGCAAATGCTGCGAGGAAAGCCGCAGTTGTCAGATCTGAACAAAGCTCGAGRTGTACTGCCTTTGTCGTAAAACATACAAAAACAGCCACATACCCTTTTCTAAATGAAGAAGATCTTAACATCGAGGCCTTTATCTGGAAAGGTCGAGCAAAATCAATCCCAGTAATAGTAAAAGGTAGAGCATAATTGCAGCGTTCAGGTGGTAAAGCTRCCATGATCTGCGTACGCATTTTATGTTTGTACAAGGTACATTGTTTACACATAAAAATCGTCTTTTTAAGTTGTGGCTTTAGTCGCGGTATATAAAATTCTTGTCGG